>NW_026647162.1:300000-401062 GCF_950295315.1 Erinaceus europaeus
ACTTTAAATGTAAGTTAATTTTATCTTTATGAGAATTACATTGAAAACCTTTTTCATTTAACTTTGACTAGTAAGAATTTAGCCTTAAAGCTACTGTTTACCAAACTTTAAACAAACACATAAACATGGTCATTAATACACAAGGAGAGAAACCTTTGTTACGAAGACATGTCATTTTAAACATGATTTTAAATCTGTACTGTCTTAGTGGTTGGGGGGGTCACCATTTGGAGGTGGCTTCCCGCGCAGCTTCACTTTTAGGAATTTCAGGTTGCGATCTCTGCACAAATCTCTGCGTACTCCAGCTTGTCTGTCTTCAGTCCGGACCTGCGGCTGGAGATCTCGTGTGCCCAGTTTCAGCAGGGAGCCCGGAGGTCTGGGAGGACCGGGAGGCCCGGGATGGTTCCAGAATTCATAGAAAGAGGGCAGGCAGGCCAGTTTTGTAGAAGGCGTTGGCCTAGGTGCCCAGGGGTGGTGGCCATGATAGGCCGCCGCGGCCCTGCCCCATGGCCCTGCCATGTCTGCTGCCGTGTTCGCAGTGGCTGAGCAGCATGGAGGGATCACGTGTCCAGTGCCCTGCGCCACGCTGTGGAGAGCCGGCTCCTGTGGGTTGGCCTCAGGCTCTTGCGTGTTGGCCTCGGGCTCCAGGGGCTCTTGTGTGCTGGCGTAGGCATCCTGCAGGCTGCGGGGCTGCAGGGCTGCGGGCGCAGTGCGCGGGGTTGTCTGGGCACAGCCGGCTAGCTGGCTTTTTAACCAGGTGGAAAAGGCAGCTCCGTGCCTTGCCTCCCGCCCGCTGGCTGTTCTGAGTTCACCCAAATGAGTGGAAACCACAGAGTGGTCCAGAGATAAATGTTCCAGAAACAGCAAAACAGTCTCCTGAAGAAAGAGCAGAGGCCTTTGGAGATCTCTTCACAAGCAGAAGAGAAGGCCAAAGTGCATAGGTAGCCAAATTGTCTTTACTTATCTGAGAGATGCACAGGTCAGGTCCACTTGGGCGCCATAACAAAAGTTCTTTTTCCTCCAGTTTGTTATAACTAAATGTTTATGGGTATGTCTCAAGTTTGGTAACAGTAACTTAACGGTCAGAAGTGTAACCCTACATCTACACTTTTACCAGACAAGGTAAAAATTAATTGTTAAGGTAACTTACTATTTAGGTAAAAGTCTAAATGTTCAACGTGACTATTCATTCCCAAAACTAAACTATATAAATTTTATATACAGGACACCTTTGAAGGGCCCCCAAAGGTGCCCTGTAAACAATCTTGTGGAAATTAATCCACAACAGATCTGGCATCAATCTGGCACTGTAAACGTTAAAATCATTGTCACGAATATGCGTTATCTCTCTAAGCAATTTGAGTCTGTTTAAAATACATATTTTAGCTAAAATTGGTCTCAAGATCCTGCGGTAGAGGCTGCAACAGGAGGTAACATTAGATGACCTTTTAATAAATCATAAAGAGATTCTAAACCAATTATAATAATCGAGGTATCAACTATAACAAACCTATAACTTGTTACCAGTTCAAATTAACCACGAGAAGCAGATTGTTTGTGTTTCTTTCACAGGAATCCCGGAAAAACCATCTGAACCCCTGCACACCCTGACGTCACTCACTAGATGGCACGACTACCGTGGCACACCCCCTAAAACCCTAGATGTCACTCAACGTGATCTGAAGAACCTGATACACGAATTCCAAGGACAGAACTTTCTTCATGCCTGGTTACCGTTCCTGCTTCTGACCTGCTTGTTACGTGTTGGCAGTTCCAGCTAGCTATCTACAAAAGAGCAACATTCCAGCGGCTGACCTCCCTCATGCAGCGTTGCATCCCCTGCCAATTCCTCCCCTAGTCATCTACTTCGAACTGAGACTTGTATCGGACTTTCTGACATACCCTATATACATTTTACACAATTTTGAAGCAGCTTATTTCCCTTCACGCTGCTGGGTTTTCATAGACTGATCCTGAGTAATTCATAGACTTTACTGACTATTGCCTTGAGGACTATACAATGCCAAATAGCCCCTCTGTTTGGTGGGTCATGCCTCCCGCCTCCCCCTCATTATGTGCCCTTGCCCCTTTCCCCACCCAAGCAGGGAATGTTCCTTTACACACCAATCCTTCCCTTCACACCACACTGCCTTTTACTACTCCCTTACTTGTCCCTTCCTATTTTGTTATATCATTTAGGCTTATGCCCAAAAGGTTTCGGCCCCATGATAGTCTTTTACAGACTTTGTACATCTTTTGCAATGACTAGATAGAAAGATAGAAAAGATGTAGAGATATTGTGAAGAGATGGTTGAGCAGGGTGCACTTAAACCTATGAGATGAGTCTCTCCAGGTAAGTCTCTCTCTCTAAAGAGGGGTTGAGCACAGGAGGACGCATAAATCTCACAAGGTTTGCAGCCATTTAAGCCTTCCCTCCTCCACAGAAAGTCCTACATCTTCCCACCTGAGCATGGCGTTCCTCTAAAACATTTAAGCCTGCTCCATTCCATTTTTCTTTACTGTGTCCATTTAGATATAAAGGGATAGGAGGAGATGTTGCTGAGGAGTTATTCTGATGCAGTCTCTGCCCCCAGGTTTTTCTACGCCCCGCAAACTCGTAGAGTGCCCCCTTTCAACCAATCCTGGCCCTAAACGTCACCCCTGATTGTCGCCCAATAAAAAGCCCCCTCACCCCCATCTCTCTCTGGGCTCTCAGCTCTCCCTCTCTGAGGTCTGGCTCCTGCTCTCCCCCCCCGTAGTCAGATAGTGGGGATGGCCATTGTCGGCTGGCTCCATGTGGTCTGAACCAAAACCCCCCATCCTATAATAAAGATTTGTGTACCCATTTGCTCTGGACGTCCGCTCTCTTCTCTGCGGTGCAGCAGGAAAACAGACCACCACAAATATAATTTATTTAGTCCGATATCACATATATATTTAGTCCAATATCACATAAGGGGTCATTTCTTCTGCCTGATAGATTTTCTTTTATAATTGAAGGGAACTTTGGACACACAATACATTTCCTTTTGCAAATACTACACACTACTACAACTACTACTGCACTGTTTTTGACAGTGACATCCAATGCACAATGGATTAGTATTGCATGGCTCAAAGAATGTTCCCTATTTAACTTACAATGTTTTTAACCTAACAAATATTTATTCTGTTCTTTCTTGGGGGATGAATGATTTACAGTCAACAGTTATGTGTAATAGTGGCTATGGGGGTAATTTTTCACACTTTGCCTGTATTTCTGTATGTCATTTGTAACTTTCCTATTAAGGAGGAGGAAACAGTCATAAATTGAGAGAGCAGGGCCCAAGCAGGAAAAGAGATAGAGAGACAGCTGCAGCTCTGATTTGCCACTAGCCCAGCTCTTCCCTAATTGGGTAAGTGGAGACCAGGGGCTCAAAATGGGTTCTTGGGCTTCCACATAGTTCTCTGGCATTCTTGCTTAGCCAGAAAATGGGCTAGCTGTCTTGCCCTGGCCAGCGAGGTTTTCTGTACATAAGTTGCAGGTGAGGCTGGCTACCTTGACACCCATGCTCTGAGACTACTACAGGTGAGCTCTGAGCACACACAGACACACACAGACAGACACAAACACACACACACATTATTGTCAGGTCTGGTAGTACAGTATATAGTGAAGACTGGAGCTGTCTGGTGTCTGTAGGCATGACAGCTGCTGCCTTACAATCTGTACAAGCCAGGTTTGAACCTCTCATCAATGAACACAGTGTAGGAGGTTTTAGAATTCTGGTCTCTTTCCAATTCATCTACTTCTATTCTCACCTTCTCTAACTCTCACATTCTCTGGCTGGCTGGGGGTGTGTCCCTGGGACAACAGGCCAATCAGACTCGAGCTGATGTGGCTGGTGGGCGGGCCTTCCAGAGGCTGCCCAATGAGCATGCTCCAAGGCAGTGGTGGTGGTGCTCAAGGCCGCTGTCCAATCAATCACTAGGAGCGCAGACCCTCCTGGGCGTGTCCAAGCACACTGGCCAATGAGATTGCTGACAGGGGTTCTGGGTGTGGCCTAGGCCTCTGGCCTATCAAAGCATGACTGGCGCCCTGTGGGCGGGCCTTTTGAAGGAAGCCCAACTATGGGAGCTCAGAGCTGGCCTTTAAAGGCTGGGCATGCTTCCAGGAAGTGCGAAGCAGGGTTCAGCCCAGGGCCTGCCTTGCAGAAGCTGTCCAGTGCGCATGTGTATAACTCCCTTTGTGCCTGTGCATCTGTGGATGTGTGCATGTGTGTGACTGTGAGAGTGTGTGTTTGTGTGTGTGTGTGTGAGGGAGGGAGAGACAGAGAACAACAGAATCACTGTGGCACAGGTGATTTTGTGCAAAACACTTGGCACATTCTGATTTACAGCTCAGTATTGACACCATTGTAGCTCTCCTTGGCCCTTTGTCACTTTTCTTATTTTCAGATGTAAAGACACTGAAGATGGAGAGGTTTTTGCCCTGAGGCTTGCACTGGGAACTAGCAGCTGCCCTGTGTGTGTGCCAGACTAGGAAACTTGTGGTGCCTGTCCATGTGGAGAGTCTCCTGGATGAGTTCTTTCACGAGCCTATTTTGCTCGGTACCCTTGGAACTGCATATAGCTAATGATTTGGAAATTTTACTCCTTTGGACAATTCGGATACACCTGGCCCTTCTGAGCCACAGTCATGAGAGACATCTCACAGAGCCATTCCTATATGTATTACCAGTCTACAAATCTCTTCCAGCACAAACTACCGCTGCCAAATGATCTACTTCCCTCTTGCTCTTTTTCTCCACCGAGTCCTATCCCAAAACTGTAAGACATAGAAGAAATAAACATAGTGCAGTTCTCTGCACACAGGACAGGTTGAGGCTGGACCAGAGAGATGCAATACGCCAGCCTGCTTCTTGGCTGGAGCCTCATTAAGACTACTTCCAATTTGGAGAGGTGAGTGCAGTTTTGGAGAGTTGCCTGCAGGCCAAATGTTGCTTCTCAGAGTGGGGTAAGACCTAGATGTTCTAAGTGTAACCTTTCCTCACAAACATAAAATAACAATGCCACTTGTAAGAAGTATGCATGGGCATGGAGGGTTTGTCTTCAGTTCTCTGGCACTGATCAACACAGGTCCAGAATTTCTATACTTTTCTGTCACTGTCATTCTGTCTCTCTGACTGTCTCTACATGCGTTCTTCACTGGGACCTTACTGGAAGTCAGTGCATGCATCGTTAACTCAGTCTTCCTGGTCTTGAAATTTTCCTTTCTTTGCCCTTTGGATTATTTAATCTCGTGAACATGGCGTAATACAGTGGGGAACTGTGGAGGCAGCAATCCTACTGCAGGTAACAGGTATGTGTCCATCACCAGCTGCAGCTATCCAGGCCCTCTATGCTTGACTCCCATTCCCCAGGGCCCTGAGGCTGACACTCAGCCTAAAGGCAGCCCTCTTCACCTTCCTGCACAGCATCCTAGTCCTTATTCCATGAGAGCCCAGGTTAAGAGAATTGAAACTCTATCCCGCTGGCACACAAATTGTGCTTTCCCTCTATTGGGCCGAATATAAAGGATGTGTGGTACTGATGGCCACACCAGTGTTCAGATTTTCCACGCAAAACGGAAGCTTCCAGGGTTCTTAAAGTGGGTGTTTTAATGGCTGTGAAATGTCTTTTCCAAGTGCCTCATGGGGTTTTCAAATCCTTTTGAAACCTGAAGTTCTTTCTTGTATCTAGGGAATATTCTCACCTCTGGCCAGAAGGGCCGCCCAACTCGGAGCACAACTATCCCGGGGTCAGGAGGTCTGCCAGCCTGTTAGCTCCTGGAGGGATTCCTGAGTATTTCCTCAGGCCCCAAGTGGTAACAGGTGTTTCCAGTTGCCTGTATTAGCAGCAGCCGGGTCCTCAGGTGAGGTTCGGGGCTGTGATCTCCACTGGAAGCTCCGAATTCAGCCAATGGAGGCATCCATCTTTCTTTTGTCTCTCCATAGCAAGGACCCAGGGATTTTGTGCTTCCTGCAAGCAGAGCTACTTTGTATGGGACACTCATGCATGCCTACTTCTGGGAATCTCTATGAGTGTGATGTGTGGAAACCAGGACACCATGATCAGTGATGTGAGGCCACAGGAGCAATTGCCTTATCCAGACCCAAAGGGTAGGTATAAGGGTCCGGGTTCATCCACTAATGTTTGGTCTAACACAGTTCCCATATATGTTGAAACACAGCTACTTCTGGGTTCTTTCTGTGCTTGTAATCTACTGCCCTGAGAAGTGGACTGAGAGCCTGGAGGCTGAGTAGGCAGCCAAACGTGACTGGACAGGCTCATGACCCTGAATTCTGAGGGGTTCCCCAGCTTCCCCCGATGGCAGTGTTTGGATGATAGATAGTGAGACATGGGATTGAATAGGGAACTCAGGAGATTTAGACATGAGAGTCCCTTTGCATATGCATTCTTGCTTAGCCAGAATCTGGGCTAGCTGGCTTGTCCTGACCAGTTGGTTCTCTGTACATCAGTAGTAGGTGAGGCTGGCTACCTTGACACCCATGCTCTGAGACTACTACAGTGAGCTCTAAGCACACACAGACACAAACAGTCAGACAGAAAGACAGACACACACATTACTGTCAGGTCTTTTAGTACAGCATATGGTGAAGGCTGCGGCTGTCTTGGGTCTGTGGGCATGAGAGCTGCTGCCTTACAATCTCTACAAGCCAGGTTTGATCCTGTCATCAATGAACACAGTGTAGGAGGTTTTTGAATTCTGAGACACTGAAGAGGGATAGGTTTCTTCCCTGAGGCTTGCACTGGGAACTAGCAGTTCTGAAGACTCTGCTTCACCAATATAATAGTCTGGGCCCCTTTGTCAAAGATTAGATGTCCATACGTGTGGGGCCTCATTTCTGGGCTCTCAATTCTATTCCACTGTCTCAATTCTAGCCCTGACTAGTACCTGATCTGAGGGGTAATGCTTCCAGTTTTTCACCATTGAGTATGATGTTGGCTGTAGGTTTGCTATATATAGACTCCACTATCTTCAGGAATTTTCCATCTATTCCTATTTTTTGTAGTGTTTTGATCATAAAGGGATGTTGTATTTTGTCAAAGGCTTTCTCTGCATCTATTGATATGACCATGCAGTTTTTGGTCTTGCTTTTATTGATGTGGTGGATCACATTGATTGATTTACGTATATTAAACCAACCGTGCATGCCTGGGATAAACCCCACTTGGTAATGATGAACAATTTTTTTTTATATACTGCTGTATCCGGTTGGCTAGAATTTTGTTCAATATTTTTGCATCTATGTTCTTCAGAGATATTGGTCTGTAGTTTTCTTTTTTGGTTGTGTCCCTGTCTGCTTTTGGTATCAGGGTGATGTTGGCTTCATAGAATCTGGCAGGGAGTATTCCAGTGTCTTCAATCTTCTGGAAGATTTTTAAAAGTAGAGGTATTAGTTCTTCTTTGAAAGTTTTGTAGAATTCATTTGTAAAACCATCTGGTCCAGGACTTTTATTTTTGGGAAGATTTTTGATAACAGTTTCAATTTCATTAGCTGTGATGGGCCTGTTCATGTTATCCACTTCCTTTTTACTTAGTTTTGGAAGTTGGTAGGTATCTAGAAAATCAATCATTTGTTGGTGAAAACACCAACAAAACAAGCCAGAGCTCAGCAGTGCTCTGGCAACTCTTTTAGTATATCTGGGCCTATCAATAAAATAAGGATATAAGTGAAATATTACTGAGTGCAGACAGAGTGAGTGAGAGCCTGTGAGAGTCAGAGACAGAGAACGCTAGAAGAGAAATAGAAGAGTTGGAAATAGACCAGAAGTAAAAAAACCCCTAGACTGTGTTCATTCATGACAGGTTCAAACCTGGGTTGTGAAGATTGTAAGGCAGCAGCTCTCATGCCCACAGACCCCAGACAGCCCCAGCCTTCACCATATGCTGTACTACCAGACCTGACAGTAATGTGTGTGTGTGCCTGTGTGTGTGTGTCTGTCTGTCTGTGTGTGTGTCTGTGTGTCCTCAGAGCTCACCTGTAGTAGTCTCAGAGCATGGGTGTCAAGGTAGCCAGCCTCACCTGAAACTTATGTACAGAGAACCTAGCTGGTCAGGGCAAGCCAGCTAGCCCAGATTCTGGCTAAGCAAGAATGCCAGAGAACTATGTGGAAGCTCAAGACCCAATTTTGAGCCCCTGGTCACCATTTACCCAGCTAGGGAAAAGCTGGGCTAGTGGCAAATCAGAGCTGCAGCTGTCTCTCTGTCTCTCTCTCTGCTTGGCGCCTGCTCTCTCAATATATTACTGTTTCCTTCTCTTCAATAAAAAAGTTACAAATTATGTACAGAAATACAGGGAAAGTGGGAAAAATCACCCCCGTAGCCACTATTACATGTAACTGTTGACTGTAAACCATTCATCCCCCAAGAAAGAACAGAATAAATATTTGTGAGGTTAAAAACACTGTAGGTTAAATAGGGAACACTCTTTAGAGCCATGCAATACTAATCCATTGTGCATTGAATGTCATTGTCAAAAACAGTGCAGTAGTAGTTGTAGTAGTGTGTAGTATCTGCGAAAGGAAATGTATTGTGTGTCAAAAAGTCCCTTCAATTATAAAAGAAAATCTATCAGGCAAAAGAAATGACCCCTCATGTGATATCACACTAAATATATAAATAAATATGCAAATATATGGGTATGATCTAGGAGGATTTGAAAAAAATAAAAAATAAAAACAGAAACCACAGGAAGACCTGATTACAGCAGAAATATAGAAAACGTGTGCTGAGAAACAGAGGGCTGCTTCAAAAATTCCCTGACACTTCAGGGTCCAGGCAAATTAAGAATTCCCAAGAATGAAAAGAAACGCATACCTATTGAAGCTTACACTAGAAAATGGAGGCAAGATCTGTGCTATGATAATTACAATATGGATACTGATATAAAGGCTATTGGAAATGCTTCTGGAAAGTTTATAATTTATAATTGTACTGAATCCTGCTCCAACTATGTGACCAAATATTTTTGAATAAGGAGGCTGTTATAAATGTGGTAATTCTGCATTAAGATCAAATAAAAGGTCAACAATTCTAAAAAAGGCTATTTCTCAGAATCCCTTCACTGGCTATCTAGTTCCTTCTATTCTTCCCATATCCATCTCTATGTCCTTGGAGCAATGACCTATAGTGCTCCCCTAACACACACACACACACACACACACACACACACACACACACACACATACATATATATGTACATATATGTATGTGTTTCTTTATTATAAACTATGAGGTATACTGGCATGGCTATGAGGAGACTGAGTATGGCTTGTGCCAGAGAGACATACAAAGCTGAGGCTCCAGAAACCTAGCTGAAATCGCCAACAAAACAAGCCAGAGCTCAGCAGTGCCCTGGTGACTCTCTGTGTTTATCTGGGTCTGTCATTAAAATAATATATAAGTAAAATATTGAGTGCAGATAGAGTGAGAGTGCAGATAGAGTGAGTGAGAGCCTGTGAGAGTCAGAGACAGAGAAGGCAAGAAGAGAAATAGAATAGTTTGAAATAGACCAGAAGTCAAAACCCCCCTAGATGGTGTTCATTCATGACAGGTTCAAACCTGGGTTGTAGAGATTGTAAGGCAGCAGTCTCATGTCCACAGACCCCAGGCAACCCCAGCCTTCAACATATGTGTATAGTATTTATGACAGGAAATGTATTGTGAGTGTAAACTTCCCTTCAATTATAAGAGAAAATTCTATCATGCGGAAGAAATGACCCCTCATGGAATATAGAACTAACTAAATAAATAAATATGCAAATAAATGGGGATGATCTAGGAGGATTTGAAAAAAATGAAAAATAAAAACAAAAAGCACAAGAAGACCTGATTACAGCAGAAACATAGAAACCATCTGCTGAGAAACAGAGGGCTGCTTCAAAAATTCTGAGACACTTCAGAGTCCAGGAAAAGTAAGATTTCAGGAGAATGAAAAGAAACTCATATGTATTGAAGCTTACACTAGAGAAAGGAGGCAAGTTCTGTACTATGATAATTACAATAAGGATGCTGATAGAAATGCTATTAGAAATGCTACTGGAAGGTTCTATTATTTATAATTATATTGAATCCTGCTCCAGCTATGTGGCCAATTATTAATGAAAAAGGAAGCTGTTATAAATGTCTTAATTCGGATTAAGATCAATTACATAGGTTGACAATTCCAAAAATGACAGATATGTATATATGTATATTTATATATGTATATGGATGCATGTATTTTTTATAAAGTCTGAGAGATACTGCCAGGGATATGAGGAGACAGAATATGGCTTGTGTCAGAAAGACTTACAAACTGCTGCTCCAGTAGCCTAGGGGAAATCACCAACACAACAAGCCAGAGCTCAGCAGTGCTCTGGTAACTCTCTTTGTATTTGTGTGCCTGTCAGTAAAATAAGTATATGAGTAAAATATTAATGAGTGAAGACAGAGTGTGTGAGAGCATGTGAGAGTTAGGGACAGAGAAGGCAAGAAGAGAAATAGATGAGTTGGAAAGATACCAGAATTCAAAAACCTCCTACACTGTGTTCATACATGACAGGTTCTAATCTGGCTTGTAGAGATTGTAAGGCAGCAGCTCTCATTCCCACAGACCCCAGACAGCCCCAGCCTTTACCATATGCTGTACTACCAGACCTGACAGTAATGTGTGTGTGTCTGTCTGTCTGTCTGTGTGTGTCTGTGCGTGCTCAGAGCTCACCTGTAGTAGTCTCAGAGCATGGGTGTCAAGGTAGCCAGCCTCACAAGCAACTTATGTAAAGAGAAACTAGCTGGTCAGGGCAAGCCAGCTAGCCCAGATTCTGGCTAAGTAAGAATGCATATGCAAAGGGACTCTCATGTCTTGCTCTCCTGAGTTCCAGATTCAATCCCATGACTCACTATCATCCAAACAATGCCAAAGGGAGAAGCTGGGGCACCCATCATAATTCAGGCGCATGAACCTGTCCAGTGGTGTTTGGCTGCCTACTCAGCTTCCAGGTTCTCAGTCCAGTGCTCAGGGAAGAAGACTACAAGCCCAGAAAGTACCCAGAGCTGTATTTCAACATAGATGGGAACTGTGTTCGACCAAACATTAGTGAATGAACCCGGCCCCTTACAACTACCCTTTGGGTCCAGATAAGGCAATTGCTCCTGTTGCCTCACATCCCTGATAATGGTGTCATGGTGTCCACACATCACACTCAGAGAGATTCCCAGAAGTAGGCATCCATGATTGTCCCATACAAAGTTGCTCTGCTTGCAGGAAGCACAAACTCCCGGGCCCTTGCTATGCAGAGACAAAAGGAAGATGGATGCCTCCATTGGCTGAATTAGGAGCTTCCAGTGGAGATCACAGCCCTGCTCCTCACCTGAGGGCCTGGCTGCTGCTAATAAAGGCAATTGTAAACACCTGTTACCACTTGGGCCCTGAGGACATACTCAGGAATCCCTCCAGGAGCTAGCAGGCTGGCAGACCTCCTGACCCACGGATAGATGTGCTCCTAGTTGGGCGGCCCTTCTGGTTCAAGATGAGAATATTCCCTAGATACAAGAAAGAACTTCAGGTTTCAAAAGAATTTGAAACCCCATGAGGCCCTTGGAAAAGACATTTCACAGCCATCAAAACACCCTCTTTCTGAACCCTGGAAGCTTCCATTTTGCATGGAAAATCTGGACAGTGGTGTGGACATCAGTACCACAGATCCTTTACATTTGGCCCAATAGAGGGAAAGCAATATGTGTGTGTCTGGGGGATAGAGTTTCACTTCTCTTGACCTGGGCTCTCATGGAATAAGGACAAGGATGTGGTGCAGGAAATTGAGGGGGGCTGCATTTAGGCTGAGTGTCAGCCTCAGGGCCCTGGAGAATGGGAGTCAAGCACAGAGGGCCTGGACATCTGCAGCTGGAGATGGACATATGCCTATTACCTGCAGCAGAATCGCTGTCTCCTCAGTTCCCCTCTATACTAAGCCATATGCAGGAGACTAAATAATCCAAAGGGCAAAGAAAGGAAAATTTCAACAAAAGAAAGTCTGAGTTCACTATGCATGCACTGACTTCCAGTAAGGGTCCAGTGAAGAAGTCACATAGAGACAGTCAGAGAGACAGGATGACAGAGACAGAAAAAGACTGAAATTCTGGCCCTGTGTTGATAAGTGCCAGAGCACTAAAGACAAACCCTCCATGCCCATGCATACTTCTTACAAGTGGCATTGCTATTTTATGTTTGTGAGGAAAGGTAACACTTAGGACATCTAGGATTTAGGCACTCTGAGAAGCAACACTTGACTGGCAGCCCACTCTCCAAAACTTCCCCCGTCTCTCCAATTTGGAAGTAGTCTTAGTGATGCTCCAGCCAAGATGCAGGCTGGCGTATTGCATCTCCCTGGTCCACCCTTACCTGTCCTGTCTGCAGGGAACTACACTATTTCTATTACTTCTTTGATTTACAGATTTGGGATAGGACTTGGTGGACAAAAAGAGCAAGAGGGAAGTAGATGTTTTGGCAGCTGTAGTTTGCGCTGAGAGAGATTTGTAGAGTGATAAGAGGTATAGGAATCGCTCTGTGAGATGTCTCTCATGACTGTGGCTCAAAAGGGCCAGGTGTATCCGCATTACTACCCTAATCCAGATTTGTGCAGGTCTCTAGATAAAAAATATTTTGAGACCTCTACATGTTACATATATATATATAGAGAGAGTGTAAGACACTGATGTAGTCATTTTCTACAATGGATTCTATAGGACACTCAAAGAATTGATTGCTAAAACCTGGAGAGAAACTGTGCATCAGGAAGAGATTTTCCAAAGGAGTAAAATCTCCAAATCATTAGCTATATGCAGCTCCAACTGGACAGAGCGAAAAAGGCTTGAGAAGTAACTCATCAAGGAGACTCTCCAGATGGACAGGCACCACAAGTTTCCGAGTCTGGAAACACACACAGGGGATCTGCTAGTTCCCAGGTCAAGCCTCAGGGCAAAAACCTGTCTCTCTTCAGTGTTTTTACATCTGAAAAGAAGAAAACTGACAAAGGGCAAAAGAGAGCTACAATGGTGTCAATATTGATCTGTATATCAGAATGTACCAAGTGTTTTGCAAAAAATCACTTTATTATAAACTCTGAGTGATACTGGCATGGAAATGAGGAGACAGAATATGGCTTGTGTCAGAAAGACTTACAAACTGAGGCTCCAGTAGCATAGGTGAAATCGCCAACCCATAAAGCCAGAGCTCTGCAGTGCTCTGGTATCTCTCTTTGTATATCTGGGCCTGTCAGTAAAATAAGTATGTAAGTAAAATATTAATGAGTGAAGACAGAGTGTGAGAGAGCATGTGAGAGTTAGAGACAAAGAATGCTATAAGAGGAATAGATGAGTTGGAAAGAGACCAGAATTCAAAAACCTCCTACACTGTGTTCATTGATGAAAAGTTCAAACCTGGTTTGTAGAGATTGTAAGGCAGCAGCTCTCATGCCCAGTGACCCCAGACAGCCCCAGCCTTTACCATATGCTGTACTACCAGACCTGACAGTAATGTGTGTGTGTGTGTTTGTCGGTCTGTCTGTCTGTCTGTGTCTGTGTGTGCTCAGAGCTCTCCTATAGTAGTCTCAGAGAAAGGGTGACAAGGTAGCCATCCTCACCTGCAATTTATTTACAGAGAAACTAGCTGGTCAGGGCCAGCCAGCTAGCCCATATTCTGGCTAAGCAAGTATGCGTATGCAAAGGGACTCGCATTTCTCGCTCTCCTGAGTTCCAGATTCAATCTCATGCTTCGCTATCATCCAAACACTGCCAATGGAGGAAGCTGCGCACCCCTCAGAATTCAGGGGCAGGACGCTGTCCAATCACATTTGGCTACCTACTCAGCCTCCAGGCTCTCAGTCCACTGCTCAGGGCAGCAGGTTACAAGCCCAGAAAGAAACCAGAAAGAGCTGTGTTTCATCATAGATGGGAACTGTGTTTGACCAAGCAATAGTGGATGAACCCAGGACCTTACACCTACCCTTTGGGTCCGACTAAGGTAATTGCTCCTGTGTTCTCACAATCCCTGATCATGGTGTCCTGGTGTCCACACATCACACTCAGAGAGATTCCCAGAAGTAGGCATCCATGAGTGTCCCATACAAAGTCGCTCTGCTTGCAGGAAGCACAAACTCCCCGGGCCCTTGCTATGGAGAGACAAAAGGAAGATGGAAGCCTCCATTGGCTGAATTAGGAGTTTTCAGTGGAGATCACATCCCCGCCCCTCACCTGAGGGCCTGGCTGCTGCTAATACAGGCAATTGGAAACACCTGTTACCACTTGGGACCTGAGGACATAATATTCAGGATTCCCTCCAGGAGCTAGCAGGCTGGCAGACCTCCTGACGCCAGGATAGCTGTGCTCCTAGTTGGGAGGACCTTCTGGCCAGAGGTGAGAATATTCCCTAGATACAAGAAAGAATTTCAGATTTCTAAAGGATATGAAACCCCATGAGGCACTTGGAAAAGACATTCCACAGCCATCAAAACACCCTCTTTCTGAACCCTGGAAGCTTCCGTTGTGCGTGGAAAATCTGGACACTGGTGTGGCCATCAGTACCACAGATCCCTTACATTCGGCCCATTAGAGGGAAAAAACAATGTGTGTGCCAGGAGGATAGAGTTTCACTACTCTTGACCTAGGCTCTCATGGAATAAGGACAAGGATGTGGTGCAGGAAATTGAGGAAGGCTGCATTTAGGCTGAGTGTCAGCCTCAGGGCCCTGGAGAATGGGAGTCAAGCACAGAGGGCCTGGACAGTTGCATTTGGGGATGGACATATGACTATTACCTGCATCAGGATCGCTATCTCCTCAGTTCCCCTCTGTACTAAGCCATATGCACGAGACCATATAATCCAAAGGGCAAAGAAAGAAAAATTTAAACATCAGGAAGACCGAGTTCATGATGCATGCACTGACTTCCAGTAAGGTACCAGTGAAGAAGGCATGTAGAGACAGTCAGAAAGATGAATGACAGTGACTGGAAAGGACAGAAATTTTGGCCCTCCATGCCCATGCATACTTCTTAAAAGTGGCATTCCTATTTTATGTTTGTGAGGAAAGATTACACTTAGAACATCTAGGTCTTAGCCCACTCTGAGAAGCAACACTTGGCCTGCAGCCTACTCTCCAAAACTTCCCTTGCCTCTCCAATTTGGAAGTAGACATAGTGATGCTCCAGCCAAGATGAAGGCTGGCGTAATGCATCTCCCTGGTCCAGCCTCAGACTGTCCTGTGTGCAGGGAAGTGCACTGTCTATTTCTTCTTTGAATTACAATTTTGGGATAGGACTCGGTGGACAAATAGTGCAAGAGAGAAGTAGATGATTTGGCAGTGGTAGTTTGTGCTAAGAGAGATTTGTAGAGTGATAAGAGGTATACAAATGGCTCTGTGAGATGTCTCTCATGACTGTGGCTCAGAAGGGCCAAGTGTATCCGAATTATTAACCTAATCCAGAGCTGTGCAGTTCTAGCTAAAAATATTTTCCGACCTCTACATGTTACATATATATATATATATATATATATATATATATATAGAGAGAGAGAGAGAGAGAGAGAGAGAGAGAGACACTGATGTAGTCATTTTTGACAAAGGATTCGATATGACATTCAGACAATTGATTGCTAAAACCTGGAGAGAAACTGTGCATCAGGAAAATAATTGTCCCAAGGAGTAAAATCTCCAAATGATTTGGAAAGAGACCAGAATTCAAAAACCTCCTATACTGTGTTCATTGATGAAAGGTTCAAACCAGGCTTGTAGAGATTGTAAGGCAGCAGCTCTCATGCCCACAGACCCCAGACATCCCCAGCCTTCACCATATGCTGTACTACAAGACCTGACAATAATGTGTGTGTGTGTGTGTGTGTCTGTGTGTGTGTGTGTGTCTGTATGTGCTCAGAGCTCACCTGTAATAGTCTCAGAGCATGGGTGTCAAGGTAGCCAGCCTCATCTGCAACTTATGTATAGAGAACCTAGCTGGTCAGGGAAAGCCAGTAGCCCAGTTTCTGGCTAAGCAAGAATGCCAGAGAACTATGTGGAAGCCCAGGACCCCATTTTGAGCCCCTGGTAACCACTTACCCAGCTAGGGAAAAGCTGGGCTAGTGGCAAATCAGAGCTGCAGCTGTCTCTCTGTCTCTCTTCCTACTTGGGCCCTGCTCTCTCAATTTATGACTGTTTCCTTCTCCTCAATAAGAAAGTTACAAATGATGTAAAGAAATACAGGGAAAGTGGGAAAAATTACCCCCTTAGGCACTATTACATGTAACTGTTGACTGTAGATCATTCATCCCCCAAGAAAGAACAGAATAAATATTTATGAGGTTAAACCACTGTAAGTTAAATAGGGAACACTCTTTAGAGCCATGCAATACTAATCCATTGTGCATTGGATGTCACTGTCAAAAACAGTGTAGTAGTAACTGTAGAAGTGTTTAGTATCTGCAAAAGGAAATGTATTGTGTGTCAGAAGTTCCCTTCAATTATAAGAGAAAAATCTATCAGGCAGAAGAAATGACACCTCATGTGATATCGGAGAAAATATATAAATAAATATGCAAATATATGGGGATGATCTAGGAGTATTTGAAAAAAAAATAAAAACAGAAACCACAGGAAGACCTGATTACAGCAGAAATATAGAAAACATCTGCTGAGAAACAGAGGGCTGCTTCAAATATTCCTTGACAGTTCAGGGTCCAGGCAAATTAAGAATCCCTGTGAAAGAAAAGAAACACATACATATTGAAGCTTACACTAGAAAATTGTGGCAAGTTCTGTGCTATGATAATTACAATAAGGATACTGATAGAAAGGCTATTGGAAATGCTCCTGGAAGGTTTATAATTTATAATTGTAGTGAATCCTGCTCCAACTATATGACCAATTTTTTATGAATAAGAAGGCTGTTATAAATGTGGTAATTCTGCATTAAGACCAAATAAAAGGTCAACAATTCTAAAAATGACTGATATATATATATATATATATATATATATATATATATATACATATATGTATGTGTTTCTTTATTATAAACTATGAGATATACTGGCATGGCTATGAGGAGACAGAGTATGGCTTGTTCCAGATAGACTTACAAAGCTGAGGCTCCAGAAACATAGGTGAAATCGCCAACAAAACAAGCCAGAGCTCAGCAGTGCCCTGGTGACTCTCTTTGTATATCTGGGCCTGTCAGTAAAATAATAAATAGGTAAAATATTAATTAGTGCAGACAGAGTGAGTGAGAGCCTGTGAGAGTCAGAGACAGAGAAGGCGAGAAGAGAAATATAAGAGTTGGAAATAGACCAGAAGTCAAAAAACCCCTAGACTGTGTTCATTCATGACAGGTTCAAACCTGGGTTGTAGAGATTGTAAGGCAACAGCTCTCATGCCCACAGAACCCAGACAACCCCAGCCTTCACCATATGTGTGTAGTATTTGCCCCAGGAAATGTATTGTGTGTCAAAAGTTCCCTTCAATTATAAGAGAAAATCTATCAAGCAGAAGAAATGACCCCTCATGTGATACCTGAATAAATAAATAAATATGCAAATCAATGGGGATCATCTAGGAGGACTTGAGAAAATAAAAAAAGGAAACCAAAACCACAAGAAGACCTGATTACTGCAGAAACATAGAAACCATCTGCTGGGAAACAGCCCCAGCCTTCACCATATGCTCTACTACCAGACCTGACAGTAATATGTGTGTGTGTGTGTGTGTCGGTCTGTGTGTCTGTGTGTGTCTGTGTGTACTCAGAACTCACCTACAGTAGTCTCAGAGCATGGGTGGCAAGGCAGCCAGCCTCACCTGCAACTTATGTACAGAGAACCTAGCTGGTTAGGGAAAGCCAGCTAGCCCAGATTCTGGCTAAGAAAGAATGCAAATGCAAAGGGACTATCATGTCTTTCTCTCCTAAGTTCCCGATTCAATCTCATGCCTCACTCTCATCCAAATACTGCCAATGGGGGAAGCTGGGGCACCCCTCAGAATTCAGGGGCAGGACCGTGTCCAGTCACGTTTGGCTGCATACTCAGCCTCCAAGTTCCCAGTCCACTTCTCAGTGGACAGCAGATTAGAAGCCCAGAAAGAACTGTGTCTCAACATAGATGGGAACTGTTTTTGACCAAATAATAGTGGATGAACCCGGCCCTTACACCTCCCCTTTGGGTGCTGCTAAGGCTATTGCTCCTGTGGCCTCAGAATCCCTGATCACGGTGTCCTGGTGTCCGCACATCACACTCAGAGAGATTCCCAGAAGTAGGCATCCATGTGTGTCCCATACAAAGTCTCTCTGCTTGCAGGAAGCACAAACTCCCCGGGCCCTTGCTATGGAGAGACAAAAGTTAGATGGATTCCTCCATTGGCTGAATTAGGATTTTCCAGTGGAGATCACAGCTCCGCCCCTCACCAGAGGGCCTGTCTGCTGCTAATACAAGCAATTGGAAACACCTGTTACCAGTTGGGACCTGAGGACATACTCAGGAATCCCTCCAGAAGATAGCAGGCTGGCAGACCTCCTGACCCCAGGATAGCTGTGCTCCTAGTTGGGAGGGCATTCTGGCCAGAGGTGAGAATATTCCCTAGATACAAGAAAGAACTTCAGGTTTCAAAAGGATTTGAAACCCCATGAGGCACTTGGCAAAGACATTTCACAGCCATCAAAAAACCCTTTATCTGAACCCTGGAAGCTTCCGTTTTGCATGGAAAATCTGGACACTGGTGTGGCCATCAGTACCACAGATCCTTTACATTCGGCCCAATAGAGGGAAAGCACAATATGTGTGCCAGGGGGATAGCCTTTCACTTCTCTTGACCTGCGCTCTCATCGAATAAGGACAAGGATGCGGTGCAGGAAATTGAGGAGGGCTGCATTTAGGCAGAGTGTCACCCTCAGGGCCCTGGAGAATGGGAGTCAAGCACAGAGGTCCTAGACAGCTAGAGCTGGAGATGGACATATGCCTGTTACCTGCAGCAGGATCACTGTCTCCTCAGTTGCCCAATGTACTACACCATATACAGGAGACTGAATAATCCAAAGAGCAAAGAAAGAAAAATTTCAACACCAGGAAGTCCGAGTTCATGATGCATGCACTGACTTCCATAAGGGCCCAGTGAAGAAGGCACATAGAGACAGTCAGAGAGACAGGATGACAGAGACAGAAAAGGACTGAAATTCTGTCCCTGTGTTGATGAGTGCCAGAGCACTGAAGACAAAACCTCCATGCCCATGCATACTTCTAACAAGTGGCATTGTTATTTTATTTTTGTGAGGAAAGGTAACACTTAGAACATCTAGGTCTTAGCCACTCTGAGAAGCAACACTTGGCCGGCAGCCCACTCTCCAAAACTGCCCCTTCCTCTCGAAATTGGAAGTAGTCTTAGTGATGCTCCAGCCAAGATGCAGGCTGGCGTATTGCATCTCCCTGGTCCAGCCTCAGACTGTCCTGTGTGCAGGAAACTGCACTATGTCTATTTCTTCTTTGATTTACAGTTTTGGGAATGGACTCTGTGGACAAAAAGAGTACGAGGGAAGTAGATGATTTGCCAGCGGTAGTTTGTGCTGAGAAAATTTTGTAGAGTGATAAGAGGTATATGAATGGCTCTGTGAGATGTCTCTCATGACTATGGCTCAGAGGTCCAGGTTTATCCTCATTACTACCCTAATCCATAGCTGTGCAGGTATCTAGCTAAAAAATATTTTCAGATCTCTACATGTTATATATATATATATATATATATATATATATATATATATATATATATATAGAGAGAGAGAGAGAGAGAGAGAGAGAGAGAGAGGGAGAGAGACACTGATGTAGTCATTTTCTACAATGGATTCGATATGACATTCAGACAATTGATTGCTAAAACTTGGAGAGAAACTGTGCATCAGGAAAAGAATTGTCCCAAGGAGTAAAATCTCCAAATCATTAGCTATATGCAGCTCCAACGGGACAGTGCGAAAAAGGCTTGAGAAGGAACTCATCCAGGAGACTCTCCACAAGAAAGGCACCACAAGTTTCCTAGTCTGGGAACAGACACAGTGCATCTGGTAGTTCCCAGTGCAAGCCTCAGGGCAAAAACCTATCCCTCTTCAGTGTTTTTACGTCTGAGAAGAGGAAAAGTGACCAAGGGCCAAAGAGAGCTACATTGGTGTCAATATGGAGTTGTAATTCAGAATGTACCAAGTGTTTTGCAAAAAAAATCACTTTATTATAAACTGTGAGTGATACTGGCATGGAAATGAGGAGACAGAATATGGCTTGTGTCAGAAAGACTTACAAACTGAGGCTCCAGTAGCATAGGTGAAATCGCCAAAACAACAAGCCAGAGCTCAGCAGTGCTCTGGTAATTCTCTTTGTATATCTGGGCCTGTCAGTAAAATAAGTATATAAGTAAAATATTAATGAGTGAAGACAGAGTGTGTGAGAGCATGTGAGAGTTAGAGACAGAGAAGGCGAGAAGAAAAATAGATGATTTGGAAGGAGACTAGAATTCAAAAACCTCCTACACTGTGTTCATTGATGACAGGTTCAAACCTGGCTTGTAGAGATTGTAAGGCAGCAGCTCTCATTCCCACAGACCCCAGACAGCCTGAGCCTTCACCATACGCTGTACTACCAGATCTGACAGTAATGTGTGTTTGTGTGTGTGTGTGTGTTTGTGTGTGTGTCTGTCAGTGTGTGTCTGTGTGTTCTCATAACTCACCTATAGTAGTCTCAGAGCATGGGTGGCAAGGTAGCCAGCCTCACATGCAACTTGTCTACAGAGAACCTAGCTCGTTAGGGAAATCCAGCTAGCCCATATTCTGGCTCAACAAGAATGCATATGCAAAGAGACTCTCATGGCTCGCTCTCCTGAGTTCCCGATTCAATCTCATGCCTCACTATCATCAAAACACTGCCAACAGGGGAAGCTGGGGCACCCCCTCAGAATTCAGGGGCAGGACCCTGTCCAGTCACGTTTGGCTGCATATTCAGCCTCCAGCCTCCCAGTCCACTTCTCAGGGCAGCAGATTACAAGCCCAGTAAGAACCCAGAAAGAGTTCCAACATAGATGGGAACTGTGTTTGACCAAGCAATAGTGGATGAACCCGGCCCCTTACACCTTCCCTTTGGTTCTGGGTAAGGCAGTTGCTCCTGTGTCCTCACAATCCCTGATCACGGTGTCCTGGTGTCCACACATCACACTCAGAGAGATTCCCAGAAGTAGGCATCCATGAGTGTCCCATACAAAGTCGCTCTGCTTGCAGGAAGCACAAACTCCCCGGGCCCTTGCTATGGAGACACAAAAGGAAGATGGATGCCTCCATTGGCTGAATTAGGAGTTTCCAGTGGAGATCACATCCCCGCCCCTCACCTGAGGGCCTGGATGCTCTAATAAAGGCAATTGGAAACACCTGTTACCACTTGGGACCTGAGGACATAATTCTCAGGAATCACTCCAGGAGCAAGCAGGCTGGCAGATGTCCTGACCCCAGGATAGCCATGCTCCTTTTGGGCGGGCCTTTGGCCAGAAGTGAGAATATTCCCTAGATAAAAGAAAGAACTTCAGGTTTCAAAAGAATTTGAAACCCCATGAGGCACTTGGAAAAGACTTTTCACAGCCATCAAACACCCTCTTTCAGAACCCTGGAAGTTTCCGTTTTGCTTCGAAAATCTGGACTCTGATGTGGCCATCAGTACCACAGATCCTTTACATTCGGCCCAATAGAGGGAAAGCACAATGTGTGTGCCAGTGGGATAGTTTCACTTCTCTTGACCTGGGATCTCATGGAATAAGGACAAGTATGCGGTGCAGGAAATTAAGGAGGCCTGCATTTAGGCTGAGTGTCATCCTCAGGGCCCTGGAGAATGGGAGTCAAGCACAGAGGGCCTGGACAGCTACAGCTGGAGGTGGACATATGCCTGTTATATGCAGCAGGATCGCTGTCTCGTCAGTTCCCCAATGTACTACGCCATATGCAGGATACTAAATAATCCAAAGGGCAAAGAAAGGAAAATTTCAACACCAGGAAGTCCGAGATCATGATGTGCCCCGACCAGCAGGGCGGTGAACAGGGGTTAGGAACCCAATGAGACCTGAAATAAAGGAACATGAGACACGAAGAATGAAAGCAAGTCAAGTGTCTGATAAAGCTGTAAAATTTTATTGTGAATACAGACATTATAATTCTTTGGGCAAGGAGAGGGAATGCTGGAGGAGCGGGGAGGGGTAGCAAACTTCAAAGAGGAATGTTCCTTGCAACAAATGGCAGGAACCAAACTGTCTGTTGACTCACTTGTGTTGACTCACTTGATTACTGATAAATGGTTTACCTAAGGGGAAATGGCCTGCTCAGGGGTCAATTAACACTTGTCTTGAGGGGTTCCATTGTTTCAAAGCTTATCATCTATCAAACAGAGAAATGGCTCCTGGCATATCCTCCCTTTGTTATAATTTTAAATTGAGGCAGGCAATGGGGGTGAGGAGCAGAGACCCTAACAGCAGGTTTGGTAGGAGTAACCAGAGGAGGCATGTATTGACCTGATTCCTCCTGCGGAGTGGGTGGAAAACCAACATTTCGCATCTTATAAGGGTCTTGTTGTCTTTTTGGGGAGGGGAGGCAGAGCCACAGTTTCTAGGGAAACAATTTTTGTTGCTGACACCAACCTCCATGCAAATCAGGTTTGCTTCACGGGGGACGTAGAGGCGGACGATAGGGTCCTCTCCCTGCAGTGCTTTGCCTTGCACCCCTTACTGGTGTCCTTGCCCTGCCATGGTTGGATGTCTCAATGCATAATTCTGAGTTTTATGCCATCCGAAAAGGGGGTCTGTCATCCTCAGGTTCAGCCAGGCCTCTGTCAGCCAAATCAAGTCTGTGATAATGTATTTGCAAAGGTTTTGATGCCAAGGAGTCAATCTGCCATTTTATAAAATCAGTAATCTTATTAAAAATAAAGGGTCTTAAGGTAATCATTAACAAAATACTAATAAGGGTCTCATAAGGGGCTCTGTAGTGACTCAAGACTATTTGTGGTGGAGTCTATAACCTGTTGTGATCTGTCAAAAAATTCATGGGAGTAATATATAGAGTGTTCTAGCATGCCACCAGCAAGTCTAAGGGAAGCAGTCAGTGGATGTGATGTCCAGGGGAAGAAACACAGCACGTCTGGTCTTCTGGTCAGCGCCAACTGATGAAATTTTTCTTCTTCATAGAGGGTCAGCTGTGGAACAAGCAAAACTAGGAGGCAAGGACCAGGTAGAGAAGAATTGACATGAAAATATAGGATGGTGTTTACCAAAACACAGAGGAGGTACATACACATTAGAAGTCAAGGTGAGGTTCCTTGAACATCGAGGAATATTTTGAGAAAAGTGAGCAGTCAATAAACATTCAAAGATGAAGTCAGCAGTGGTAGGTCAGCAGAAAGAGAAGACTTGGATAAGCTGGTGAGGTTAGCTGGACTATATGCTGTGTGGCATACTTTGTGGTAAGGATTTACCAACAGGGACTCTGTGGATTTTGCAAGAGCAATGTCATCCACCGTAGTAAAAGGAAAACAAACATGAACATCCAGTGTTGAAAAAAGAGAAAAGAGAAATATGTCTCTAACTGTAAAAGTGGGCGGCTTTGTCAATGAGATATAATAAATGGACAATTGAAATTTTTGTAAATATTAAAAAGGTTTAGTATGTTACTTCATTGACACTTTAGCCAACTGAATACTGGGGTGTGCATTCCCCCCTTTTTTTTATTAATTAAGCTTAAGGGTTTTAGTTTTTCTTGTTGGAGCTGTAGCCCACATAAATTTAGAAAAAAATATCAACTGAGAGAAAAAAAAGTTTTTGTTTACTAAACATGGGCAGGTGAATTACATCAATCTGTCAGAGAGCATTGGCTTTTATCAATGGAGATTAATCTTAAAAGTCTGAATAGCAAGATCTTAATTAAATAATGCAGGAGCCAGTAAAGTGCTCTCACTATGGCAGGTCAAGCATAAAAATTTTAAGAGGCTTGTAAAAAAATGAGAAAAATTTTAGGATATGAGTGACTTTAGGAGTCATCACACACCCATAAATAAAAAATTAAAAATGTTTAGTTTTAAATCTTACCATATGAGCAGTCAGTTCTTCATGTCCAGATGTACCTATAATTATTTACTTAGGGAGAGAACTTGTACCAAGTTAATTGATGATCTAATGGTTAGAATTGACTTGTTTTTTTCTATGATTTTAGAAGGCTCTTTATTAGAATATACCAATATGTTATAGAAAGTCAATACCTAATGTGTTGACATGATGAAATGTTTACCTGTTTTTTTGGCGTTATTTTAAACTGATTAGACAGTTTAAGCACTCTATTATACCTTTAGTTTATTAAGATCTTTACTCATCACAAGGCTATCATGAGTAAGCATAGATATAAATAGATTTTACTCTTTAGAACTCTAATATGGCAACTTAAAAGGCTAAAATAAAACCTCATAGGTTAAATGTTCAAAATATTAATTTTGTTAAATCAGGATTTGCCAAAACAAATCTTCTATCAGACCAAAAACACAATGTATTACCTTAATTTATCAAGAATAAACCTCTGGCAGTGTCTTAAAACAAACCAGATAATTTTTAAAAGCAGAAAGATATAAAGAGGAAAACCAAGCTGGGTCAGAGAAGGTGAGTTCATTGTTCTTGATAGCTGCATAGTATTCCATTGTGTATATATACCACAGCTTTCTCAGCCATTCATCTGTTGTTGGGCACCTGGGTTGCTTCTAGGCTTTAGCTATTATGAATTGTGCTGCTATGAACATAGGAGTACACACCTCTTTTTGGTTGGGTGTTATGGAGTCCTTGGGGTATAACCCCAGGAGAGGAATTATTGGGTCATATGGAAGGTCCATGTCTAGCCATCTGAGAGTTTTCCAGACTGCTCTCCACAGAGGCTGTACCAATTTACATTGCCACCAGCAATGTAAAAGAGTTCCTCTGTCCCCACATCCTCTCCAGCATTTGTTGCTGCTGTCCTTTTTGATGTATGCCATTCTTACAGGAGTGAGGTGGTATCTTAGTGTTGTCTTAATTTGCATTTCTCTGACAATCAGTGACCTAGAGCAGTTTTTCATATGTTTGTTAGCCTTTTGGATCTCCTCTGTGGTGAATGTTTTGTTCATTTCCTCTGCCCATTTTTGGATGGGGTCATTTGCTTTTTTGCGGCTGAGTTTGCTGAGCTCTTTATATATTTTGGTGATTAGTTTCTTGTCTGGCATGTGAAGATCTTCTCCCATTCTGTGAGGGGTCTCTCTGTGAGAGAGAGCGTATGTGCACACGTATCCATAAACTACTGCAAAATATATACCTGAAAGCATGATTACACTAGAGTTTGCAGTGAGTACCTCCCTAACACTTCCTCTCCACTATTCCAATCTTGGGATCCATGATTGCTCAACAAATTGTTTGGCTTTGTATGTTAACTCTCTTTTCAATCACCAGGTTCCAGATGCCACCAGGATGCTGGCTAGGCTTCCCTGGATTGAAGACCCCACCAATGTGTCCTGGAGCTCAGCTTCCCCAGAGACACACCTTACTAGGGAAAGAGAGAGGCAGACTGGGAGTATGGACCGACCAGTCAACGCCCATGTTCAGCGGGGAAGCAATTACAGAAGCCAGACCCTCTACCTTCTGCAACCCTCAACGACCCTGGGTCCATGCTCCCAGAGGGCTAGAGAATGGGAAGGCTATCATGGGAGAGGGTGGGTTATGGGGATTGGGTGGTGGGAATTTTGTGGAGTTGTACCCCTCCTACCTTATGCTTTTGTTCACTAATACTTTCTTAAATTAAAAATTAAAAAAAAAGAAAAAATAAATAAAAAAAAAAGAGGAAAACCAGCACAAGAGCCTCTGGCATGTAAATGATTAACAGAACTATGTGTTATCTTTTACTAACCCAAGCCAGTCTTAATAACAATTTTAAGTAAAATGTTATACTTTGTTTGCTAGGACCTTTGTTTATCACAAAGCTATCACACCCTTAGGGCAGCTATGAACAAGGGTGGGTACACAACTTAATTGATCTTTCACTTTTATTTGGATAGGTAACTTAAAAAGCTAAGATAAACCTTATAGCTGAAATGTTAAAATAAATTTTTACTGTTAACATTTTTTAGATGACCATTTTACACTAAATAATTTTGTTGAATCACATCTGTTGAGTAAAAATTTTTTATCAGGCCAGGAATAGCACGTTTAACCCTTTTTTTTCCTGGCAAGGCCACTGCTCTACACTGACTGGGTTATTAGAAAGTCAGTTCAAGCATGGAATTAAATTAACAAACAGTGGCAGTTGATATTGGGGTGCTGGTAATATCTACAATTTTCACAAGAGTGAGAGAGACTACAGAGGCATTTTACCATGCCTATATATCTCAGAAAATCTTATAAACTAATGAATTGATGCTGATATTAGCTATCAGAAGGACAAAACTCTCCTATATATTACTCTGGTAAAGGTGTGCCAACTCTATGAGTCTGGATATTTAAAACCACATTTAGCTTAACTAAATCTTATTTAAAACTTAAAACAACCTTTAGTTACTTAGGGGTTAACACACATTAATGAAAACAAGGTTAGCACAGACCTAAAACATACATTTTTGGTGAAGAGAAAAATTTTCCCTTTGAAAAACCGCTTTTGTTTTTGATTCCTAACTCACAGCCTATCTACGCAGGAGGGGCATTAGTGGCTAGGGAATGATTGACTGCAGTCTTTGCCAATCTGTGGAGCAGGGGCTCTGTGCCGTGATTGGCTGTGAGGGCGGTACAGGCAGGCTTAGTTTACCGCTGCATCGCCACACAGAGAAAAATATTTGAAAATTTTTTTCTGGGCTAAGGTACATTTTACAGTTTTAAAGAAAGTGGTCTAATCAGTATTATTGGCCAAGTCAAGGACCGGAGCACAAAACGGAGGGGCTGTGGTGTAGGGAGGCAGTCTGGACAAGGAAGAGCATAGGGGTTAGGGTTAGCCAGTTTGAGTCTGGCTCCAAGTAACAGGGAAAGCCAAAACCGGGTTTGATTTGGATGGTTTAGTCTTAGTTTTAGTTTTAGGGATTGGGTTTTTTGGTGAGGCTAAAAATGTAAGCTCTTCTGTAACTGCAGCTATTTCTTTCATTAATTGAAGCTGCTCTCTCTGGTCAGCAAGGACCTTGCAGAGGGTGGAAATTCCTGTAAGGGCTCCTGAGCGTGCCCACCTGACAGAAGGATTGTCAAGGAGAGGGTCAGGCTGGAGAGCAGGGGCATGGATATAGGGAGGGGAATTAAAGGGAGGAGGACACCAATCGGGATTGTAGTATCTGGCAGCCTCTTTTTCTAGCAAAGCCTCATTCTCCACGGGAAGTGTTTCAGAAGAGGGTTTTTTTTTGTAAAACTGGATAGAGGCGGGGGAAAGAATGCTGGGTTTCATTCTCATTTGAATTAGCAATAGGAGGGTCAATGGAGGGAACTTTAATGAGTGAGGTGGAACCTGTAGGGAGGGTAACAGGCCTTTTTCCTTCAGTGGGTGCTGGGAGGCTTTTATTTTGACTGGGTACTGGGGGATCAAGATCAATAATCACAGAAGGGCATGGGGATGGGGACTTTGTCCTGGACAGCAGACTAGAAAGTTGCCGGAGGACCTTTTCACCCTCTGTAATAAGGTTTTTAATATAAGCGTGGTTATTATAGATTTTTAAGATATCACTAATTAAATTCCAGTATCAAAAGGCAGAAACAGGTACACGTTCAGGACCAAAAGACTGATAGTGATCCTTAAGACAGTCACCAATTCTCCTCCAACGCTTCTCATCTATAGTGCCTTCCTGGGGGGAACCAGGGCCAAATATTTCCAATATAATCTAAAAACTTCTTTAATTCTTTCTTTTTAACCCTATTTCTTCGTGTCTTGAGTGACTCCTTGAGTCCTTTAATGAATAAATAGTTTGCTGAATTCATGTCCCATGGTATTGCATACCTCAGCCTCTGTGACACTCTCCTCCAGATGCGACTCATGGTCGGGCATCTCCATGGCGATCTATGCGAGTCTTTGCGTTACCCCCTCGGGCCGCGGTGACTCAGTGAATTCGGGTAGGCCTACCCTCTTGATCAGAGGAGTTTCTAGGTCCAGAAGGCTTATTCACCCCAAGTTCCGGGTACCAGAATGCCCCGACCAGCAGGGCGGTGAACAGGGGCTAGGAACCCAATGAGACCTGAAATTAAGGAACATGAGACATGAAGAATGCCAGCAAGTTAAGTTTCTGATCAAGCTGTAAAATTTTATTTTGAATACAGGCATTATAAGGCTTTGGGGAAGGAGAGGGAATGCTGGAGGAGGGGAAGGGGGAGCAGACTTCAAAGCATAATGTTCCTTGCAACAAATGGCAGGAACCAAACTGTGTGTTGACTCACTTGTGTTGACTCACTTGATTACTGATAAATGGTTTACCTAAGGGGAAATGGCCTGCCCAGGGGGGAAATAACATTTGTCTTGAGGGGTTCTGTTGTCTCAAAGCTTATCATCTATGAAGCAGAGAAATGGATCCTGGCAAAAATTACTGGAAGTTATTAGGCAATATAGCAAGGTATCATGTTACAAAATCAATGTACAAAAATCAGCAGCATTTCTTTATGCAAACACTAAATCTGAAGAAGAAGACATCCAGAAATCACTCCCATTTACTGTTTCAGCAAAATCAATCAAATACCTAGGAATAAAGTTGACCAAAGAAGTGAAAGACTTGTATACTGAAAACTATGAGTCGCTACTCAAGAAAATAGAAACTGATACCAAGAAATGGAAAGATATCCCATGCTCATGGATTGGAAGAATAAATATCATCAAAATGAATATTCTCCCCAGAGCCATATACAAATTTAATGCAATACCCATCAAAGTTCCACCAAGCATCTTTAAGAGAATAGAACAAACACTACAATCATTTATCTGGAACATGAAAACACCTAGAATTACCAAAACCATATTACGGAAAAGAAACAGAAATGGAGGCATCACACTCCCAGACCTTAAACAATATTATAAAGCCATCATAATCAAAACAGCATTCTTATACCTCTTATCAGTCTACAAATCTCTCTCAGCACAAACTACCGCTGCCAAATGATATACTTACCTCTTGCTCTTTTTTGCCACCGAGTCTTATCCCAAAACTGTAAATCAAAGAAGAAATAAACATAGTGCAGTTCCCTCCACACAGGAAAGGCTGAGGCTTGACCAGTTCCTTCTCAAGCCTTTTTCGCTATGTTATGTTGGAGGTGCATATAACTAATGATTTTGAGATTTTACTCCTTTGGACAATTCTTTTCCTGATGCACAGTTTCTCTCTAAGTTTTAGAAATCAATTTTCTGAATATCATATCGAATCCATTTTAGAAAATGACTACATCAGTGTCTCGCTCTCTCTCTCTGTCTCTCTATGTCTCTCTCTCTCTCTCTCTCTCTCTCTCTATATATATATATATATATATATATTTGTAACATGTAGAGTTCTGAAAATATATTTAGGTAGAGACCTGCACAGCTCAGGATTAGGGTAGTTGAGGATACACCTGGCTCTGCTGAGCCGCAGTCATGAGAGACATCTCACAGAGCCATACATATACCTCTTTTCACTCTACAAATCTTTCTCAGCACAAACTACCGTTGGGAAATCATCTACTTCCCTCTTGCTCTTTTTGTCCACCGAGTCCTATCCCAAAACTGTAAATCAAAGAAGAAATAGACATAGTGCTGTTCCCTGCACACAGGACAGTCTGAGCCTGGACCAGGGAGATGCAATACGAATGCCAGCATCTTTGCTGGAGCATCACTAAGACTAGTTCCAAATTGGAGAGGCGAGGGCAGTTATGGAGAGTGGGATGCAGGCCATGTGTTGCTTCCCTAGTGGGCTAAGACCTAGATGTTTTAAGTGTAACCTTTCCTCACAAACATAAAATAATAATGCCACTTGTAAGAACTATGCATGGGCATGGAGGATTTGTCTTCATTTCTCTGGCACTGATCAACACAGTGCCAGAATTTCAGTCCTTTTCTGTCTCTGTTATCCTGTCTCTCTGACTGTCTCTATGTGCCTTCTTCACTAGACCCTTATGGAAGTCAGTGCATGCATCATGAACTCGGACTTCCTGGTGTTGAATTTTTCATTTCTTTGCCCTTTGGATTATTCAGTCCCTAGCATATGGCGTAGTATATTGGGGAACGGAGGAGACAGTGGTCCTGCTGCAGGTAACAGGCATTTGTCCATCTCCAGGTGCAGCTGTCCAGGCCCTCTGTGCTTGACTCCCATTCTCCAGGGCCCTGAGGCTGACACTCAGCCTAAATGCAGCCCTCCTCAATTTCCTGCACCACATCCTTGTCCTTATTCCATGAGAGCCCAGGTCAAAGAAGTGTAACTCTACCACCCTGGCACACACATTGTGCTTTCCCTCTATTGGGCTGAATGTAAAGGATCTGTGATACTGATGGCCACACCAGTGTCCAGATTTTCCATGCAAAACGGAAGCTTCCAGGGTTCAGAAAGAGGGTGTCTTGATGGCTGTGAATTGTCTTTTCCAAGTGCCTCCTGGGTTTCAAATCCTTTTGAAACCTGAAGTTCATTCTTGTATCTAGGGAATATTCTCACCTATGGCCAGAATGCCCTCCCAACTAGGAGCACAGCTATCCTGGGGTCAGGAGGTCTGCCAGCCTGCAAGATTCTGGAGGGATTTCTGAGTATGTCCTCAGGCCCCATGTGGTAACAGGTGTTTCCACTGGAAACACTGGACAGGGTCCTGCCCCTGAATTTTGACGGGTGCCCCAGCTTTCCCCATTGGCAGTGTTTGCATGATAGTGAGGCATGAGATTGAATCTGGAACTCAGGAGAGCGAGACATGAGAGTCCCTTTGCTTATGCATTCTTGCTTAGCCAGAATCAGGGCCTGCTGGCTTTCCCTAACCAGCTAGGTTCTCTGTACATAAGTTGCAGGTGAGGCTGGCTACCTTGCCACCCATGCTCTGAGACTACCATAGGTGAGTTCTGAGCACACACAGACACAAACTGACAGACAGACAGACACACACACATACAAACATTACTGTCAGGTCTTGTAGTACAGCATATGGTGAAGACTGGGGCTCTCTGGGGACTGTGCGCATGAGATCTGCTGCCTTACAATCTCTGCAAGCCAGGTTTAAACCTGTCATCAATGAACACAGTGTAGGAGGTTTTTGAATTCTGTTCTCTTTCCAAATCATCTATTTCTCTTCTTGCCTTCTCTGTCTCTAACTCTCACATGCTCTCACGCACTCTGTCTTCACTCATTAATATTTTACTGATATACTTATTTTATTGACTGGCCCAGATATCCAAATAGAGTTACCAGAGCACTGCTGAGCTCTGGCTTGTTGTGTTGGTGATTTCACCTAGCTTACTGGAGCCTCAGTTTGTAAGTCTTTCTGACACAAGCCATATTTTGTCTCCTCATTTCCATGCCAGTATCACTCACAGTTTATAATAAAGTGATTTTTTTGTGAAACACATGGTACATTCTGATTTACAGCTTAATATTGACACCATTGTAGCTCTCTTTGTCCCTTGGTCACCTTTCTTCTTTTCAGAGGTAAAAACACTGAAGAGGGAGAGGTTTTTGCCCTGAGGCTTGCACTGGGAACTAGCAGCTGCCCTGTGTGTGTTGCCAGACTAGGAAACTTGTGGTGCCTGTCCATGTGGAGAGTCTCCTTGATGAGTTCCTTCTCAAGCCTTTTTCGCTCTGTCCCGTTGGAGCTGCATATAGCTAATGATTTTGAGATTTTACTCCTTTGGACAATTCTTTTCTTGATGCACAGTTTGTCTCCAGGTTTTAGCAATCAATTGTCTGAATGTCATATCGAATCCATTGTAGAAAATGACTACATCAGCGTCTCTCGTCTCTCTCTCTCTGTACATATATATATATATATATATATATATATATATATATATATATATGTAACATGTAGAGGTCTGAAAATATTTGTTAGCTAGAGACCTGAACAGCTCTGGATTAGGGTAAGAATGCGGATACATTTGGCCTTTCTGAGCCACAGTCATGGGAGACATCTCACAGAGCCATTCGGATACCTCTTATCACTCTACAAATCTCTCTCAGCACAAACTACCACTGCCAAATCATCTACTTCCCTCTTGCTCTTTTTGTCCACCAAGTCCTACAACAAAACTGTAAATCAAAGAAGAAATAGACACAGTGCAGTTCCCTGCACACAGCACAGTCTGAGGCTGGACCAGGGAGATGCAATACACCAGCCTGCATCTTGGCTGGACCATCACTAAGACTATTTCCAAATGGAGACACGAGGGCAGTTTTGGAGATTGGCCTACAGGCCAAGTGTTGCTTCTCAGAGTGGGCTAAGACCTAGATTTTCTAAGTGTAACCTTTACTCACAAACATAAAATAACAATGCCACTTGTAAGAAGCATGCATGGGCATGGAGGGTTTGTCTTCAGTGCTCTGGCTCTGATCAACACAGGGCCAGAATTTCAGTCCTTTTCCGTCACTGTCATTGTGTCTCTCTGACTGTCTCTATGTGCCTTCTTCACTGGGCCCTTATTGGAAGTCAGAGCATGCATCGTGATCTCGGACTTCCTGGTGTTGAAATTTTCCTTTCTTTGCCCTTTGGATTATTCCGTCTCCTGCATATGTCGTAGTACATTGGGGAACTGAGGAGACAGCGATCCTGCCACAGGTAACAGGCATATGTCCATCTCCAGCTGCAGCTGTTCTGGCCCTCTGTGCTTGAATCCCATTCTCCAGGGCCCTGAGGCTGACACTCAGCCTAAATGCAGCCCTCCTCAATTTCCTGCACTGCATCCTTGTCCTTATTCCATGAGAGCCCAGTTCAAGAGAAGTGAAACTCTATCCCCCTGGCACACACATTGTTCTTTCCCTTTATTGGGCCGAATGTAAAGAATCTGTGGTACTAATGGCCACACCAGTGTCCAAATTTTCCACGACTACTATAGGTGAGTTCTGAGCAAACACATACAGACACACACACACACACACACACACACACACACACACACAACATTACTGTCAGGTCTGGTAGTTCAGCATATGGTGAAGGCTGGGGCATCTGGGGTCTATGGACATGAGAGCTGCTGCCTTACAATCTCTACAAGCCAGGTTTGAACCTGTCATCAATGAACACAATGTAGGAGGTTTTTGAATTCTGGTCTCTTTCCAACTCATCTATTCCTCTTCTCGCCTTCTCTGTCTCTAACTCTCACATGCTCTCACACACTCTGTCTTCTCTCATTAATATTTTACTTATATACTTATTTTTCTGACAGGCCCAGATATACAAAGAGAGTTACCAGAGCACTGCTGAGCTCTGGCTTGTTGTTTTGGCGATTTCACCTAGGCTACTGGAGCCTCAGTTTGTAAGTCTTTCTGACACAAGCCATATTCTGTCTCCTCATTTCCATGCCAGTATCACTCAGAGTTTATATTAAAGATATATATGTACATTTATAAATATATATACATATATATTTATATATCTGTCATTTTTAGAATTGTTGACATATGTATTTGACCTTAATTCAGAAATGCTACATTTATAACAGCCTAGTTTTTCAGAAATAATTGGCCATATAGTTGGAGCAGCATTCAATATAAATATTATAATAGAACCTTCCAGTAGCATTTCTAATCGTGTTTCTATCAGCATCCTTATTGTAATTATCATAGCCCAGAACTTCCCTTCTTTTTCTAGTGTAAGCCTCAATACATATGTGTTTGTTTTCTTTTTCTGGAAATCTTAATTTCCCTGGATCCTGAAGTGTTAGGGAATTTTTGAAGCATCCCTCTGTTTCTCAACAGATGGTTTCTGTGTTTCTACTGTAATCAGGTCTTCTTGTGGATTTTTTTTTCATTTTTTTAATTTTTTGAAGTCCTCCTAGATCATCCCCATTTATTTGCATATTTATTTATTTAGTCAGGTATCACATGAGGGGTCATTTATTCTGCTTGATAGATTTTCTCTTATAATTTAAGGGAAGATTTGACGCGCAATACATTTCCTGGGGAAAATATTACACACATATGGTGAAGGCTGGGGTTGTCTGGGGTCTGTGGACATTAGAGCTGCACACACACACACACACACACACACACACACACACACACACATTACTGTCAGGTCTGGTAGTTCAGCATATGGTGAAGGCTGGGGCATCTGGGGTCTATGGACATGAGAGCTGCTGCCTTACAATCTCTACAACCCAGGTTTGAACCTGTCATGAATGAACACAGTCTACGGGGGTTTTGTCTTCTTGTCTCTTTCCAACTCATCTGTTTCTCTTCTCACCATCTCTGTCTCTGACACTCACAGGCTCTCTCTCACTCTGTCTGCACTCAGTAGTATTTTACTTATATCCTTATTTTATTGACAGGCCCAGATATACAAAGAGAGTTGCCAGGGCACTGCTGAGCTCTGGCTTGTTTTGTTGGTGATTTCATCTAGGCTACTGGAGCCTCAGCTTTGTAAGTCTCTCTGACACAAGCCATATTCTGTCTCCTCATATCCATGGCAATATGTCTCAGACTTTATAATAAAGATATAAATCCATATACATATATATACATATATAAATATACATATATATATATATATATATATATCTGTCATTTTTGGAATTGTCAACCTATGTAATTGATCTTAATCAGAATTAACACATTTATAACAGCTTCCTTTTTAATTAATAATTGGCCACATAGTTGAAGCAGGATTCAATACAATTATAAATAATAGAACCTTCCAGTAGCATTTCTAATAGAATTTCTATCAGCATCCTTATTATACTTATTATAGTACAGAACTTGCCTCCTTTCTCTAGTGTAAGCTTTTGTACATATGAGTTTCTTTTCAATCTCCTGAAGTCTTTATTTCCCTGGACTCTGAAGTGTCACGGAATTTTTGAAGCAGACCTCTGTTTCTCAGCAGATGGTTTCTATGTTTCTGCTGTAATCAGGTCTTCTTGTGCTTTTTGTATTTATTTTTCATTTTTGTTAAATCCTCCTAGATCATCCAAATTTATTTGCATATTTATTTATTTATTTAGTCCTATATTACATGAGGGGTCATTTATTTTGTTTGAACTAGCAGAGTAGGAAACTTGTGAGCCTTTCCATGTGGAGTGTCTCCTGGATGAGTTCCTACTCGCGCCTTTATTCCTCAGTTCCTTTGGAGCTGCATATAGCTAATGATTTGGAGATTTTACTTCTTTGGACAATTCTTTTCCTGATGCACAGTTTCCCTCCAGGTTTTAGCAATCAATTGTTTGAATGTCATATTGAATCCATTGTAGAAAATGACTACATCAGTATCTCACTCTCTCTATATATATGTAACATGTAGAGGTCTGAAAATATATTTTAGCTAGAGACATGCAGAGCTCTGGATTAGGGTAGTAATGCGGAAACCCCTAGCCCTTCTGAGCCACAGTCATGAGATACATCTTGCAGAGCCATTTGTATACCTCTTATCATTCTAAAAACTCTCTCAGCACAAACTACATCTGCCAAATCATCTATTCCCTCTTGCTCTTTTTGTCCACTGAATCCTATCCCAAAACTGTAAATCAAAGAACGAATAGACATAGTGCAGTTTTCTGCACACAGAACAGGCTGAGGCAGGACAAAGGAGATGCAATACGTCAGCCTGCATCTTGGCTGGAGCATCACTAAGACTACTTCTAATTTGGAGAGGCAAGGGCAGTTTTGGATAGTGGGCTGCAGGCCAAGTGTTGCTTCTCAGAGTGGCTAAGATCTAGATGTTCTAAGTGTTACTTTCTTCACAAACATAAAATAGCAATGCCACTTGTAAGAAGTATGCATGGGCATGGAGGGTTTGTCTTCAGAGCTCTGGCACTGATCAACACAGGGCCAGAATTTAAGTCCTTTTCTGTTTCTGTCATTCTGTCTCTCTGACGGTCTCTACGTGCCTTCTTCACTGGGCCCTTACTGGAAGTCAGTGCATGAATCGTGAACTCAGTCTTCCTGGTGTTGAAATTTTCCTTTCTTTGCCCTTTGGATTATTTAGTCTAGTGCATATGGTGTAAAACAGAGGAGAACTGCGGAGACAGCGATCCTGCTACAGGTAGCAGGCATATGACCATCTCCGGCTGCAACTGTCCAGGCCCTCTGTGCTTGCCACCCATTCTCCAGGGCCCTAAGGCTGACACTCAGCCTAAATGCAGCCCTCCTCACCTCCTGAACTGCATCCTTGCCCTTATTCCATGAGAGGTCAGGTCAAGAGAAGTGAAACTCTATCCCCCTGGCACACACTTTGTGCTTTCCCTCTATTCGCCCGAATATAAAGGATCTGTCGTACTAATGGCCACACCAGTGTCCATGGAAAACGGAAGATTCCAGGGTTCAGTAAGAGGATGTTTTGATTGCTGTGAAATCTCTTTTCGAAGTGCCTCATTGGGTTTCAAATCCTTTTGAAACCTGAAGTTCTTTCTTGTATCTAGGGAATATTCTCACCTCTGGGCAGAAGGCCCGCCCAACTAGGAGCACAGCTATCCAGGGGTCAGGAGGTCTGCCAGCCTGCTAGCTCCCTGAGGGATTTCTGAGTTTGTCCTCAGAGCTCAAGTGGTAACAGGTGTTTCCAGTTGCCTTTATTAGCAGCAGCCAAGCCTTGAGGTGAGGGGATGGGCCGTGATCTCCACTGGAAGCTCCTAATTCAGCAAATGGAGGCATCCATATTCCTTTTGTCTCTCCATAGCAAGGCCCCGGGGAGTTTGTGCTTCCTGCAAGACGAGCGACTTTGTATGGGACACTCATGCATGCCTCCTTCTGGGAATCTCTCTGAGTGTTATGTGTGGACACCAGGACACCATGATCAGGGATTGAGAGGCCAAAGAAGCAATTGCCTTAGCCGGACCCTAAGGGTAGGTGTAAGGGGCCGGGTTCATCCACCATTGTTTGGTCGACACAGTTCCCATCTATGTTGAAACACAGCTCTTTCTGGGTTCATTCTGGGCTTGTAATCTGCTGCCCTGAGCACTGGACTTAGAGCCTGGAGGCTGAGTAGGCAGCCAAACGTGACTGGACAGGCTCATGCCCATGAATAGTGAGGGGTGCCCCAGCATCCCCCATTGGCAGTGTTAGGATGATAGTGAGGCATGGGACTGAATGGGGAACTCAGGAGAGTGACACATGAGAGTCCCTTTGCATATGCATTCTTGCTTAGCCAGAATGGGCTAAGTGGCTTGCCCTGAGCATCTAGGTTCTCTGTACATAAGTGGCAGGTGAGGCTGGCTACCTTTCCACCCATGCTCTGAGACTACTATAGGTGAGTTCTGACCCCACAGAGACACACACAGACAGACACACAAACACAAACATACACACACACACATTACTGTCAGGTCTAGTAGTACAGCATATGGTGAAGGCTGGGGCAGTCTAGGGTCTGTGGGCATGAGAGCTGCTGCCTTACAATTTCTACAAGCCAGGTTTGAACCTGTCATCAATGAACACAGTGTAGGAGGTTTTTGAATTCTGGTCTCTTTCCAACTCATCTATTTCTCTTCTCGCCTTCTCTGTCTCTAACTCTCACATGCTCTCACACACTCTGTCTTCTCTCATTAATAATTTACTTATATAATTATTTTAATCACAGGCCCAGATATACAAAGAGAGTTACCAGAGCACTGCTGAGCTCTGGCTTGTTGTGTTGGCGATTTGACCTAGGCTACTGGAGCCTCAGTTTGTAAGTTTCTGAAACAAGCATATTCTGTCTCCTCAATTCCATGCCAGTATCACTCAGAGTTTATAATAAAGTGGTTTTTTTTAAAAAAAAATGGTACATTCTGATTTACAGCTCAATTTTGACACCATCGTAGCTCGATTTGGCCCTTGGTCACTTTGCTTCTTTTCAGATTTAAAAACACTGAAGAGGGAGAGGTGTTTGCCCTGAGGCTTCCACTGGGAACTACCAGCTGCCCTGTGTCTGTTGCCAGACTAGGAATCTTGTGGTGCCTGTCCATGTGGAGAATCTCCTTGATGAGTTCCTTCTCAAGCCTTTTTCACTCTGTCCAGTTGGAGCTGCATATAGCTAATGATTTTGAGATTTTACTACTTTAGACAATTCTTTTCCTGATGCACAGTTTCTCTCCAGGTTTTAGCAATCAATTGTCTGAATGTCATATCGAATCCATTGTAAAAAATGACTACATGAGTGTCTCTCTCTCTCTCTCTCTCTCTCTCTATATATATATATATATATATATATATATATATATATATATATATATATTACATGTAGAGATCTGAAAATTTTTTTTAGATAGAGACCTGCACAGCTCAGGATTAGGGTAGTAACGAGGATACACCTGGCTCTGCTGAGCCGCAGTCATGAGAGACATCTCACAGAGCCATACATATACCTCTTTTCACTCTACAAATCTTTCTCAGCACAAACTACCGCTGGGAAATTATCTACTTCGCTCTTCCTCTTTTTATCCACCGAGTCCTATCCCAAAACTGTAAATCAAAGAAGAAATAGACATAGTGCTGTTTCTTGCACAAAGGACAGTCTGAGGCTGGACCAGGGAGATGCAATACACCAGCCTGCATCTTGGCTGGAGCATCACTAAGACTAGTTCCAAATTGGAGAGGCGAGGGCAGTTTTAGAGAGTGGGCTGCAGGCCAAGTGTTGCTTCCCTGAGTGGGCTAAGACCTAGATGTTTTAAGTGTAACCTTTCCTCATAAACATAAAATAATAATGCCACTTGTAATAAGTATGCATGGGCATGGAGGATTTGTCTTCATTTCTCTGGCACTGATCAACACAGTGCCAGAATTTCAGTCCTTTTCTGTCTCTGTTATCCTGTCTCTCTGACTGTCTCTACGTGCCTTCTTCACTAGACCCTTATGGAAGTCAGTGCATGCATCATGAACTCGGACTTCCTGGTGTTGAATTTTTCATTTCTTTGCCCTTTGGATTATTCAGTCTCCTGCATATGGCGTAGTACATTGGGGAACTGAGGACACAGCGATCCTGCTGCAGGTAACAGGCATATGTCCATTTCCAACTGCAGCTGTCCAGGCCCTCTGTGCTTGACTCCCATTCTCCAGGGCCCTGAGGCTGACACTCAGCCTAAATGCAGCCCTCCTCAATTTCCTGCACCACATCCTTGTCCTTATTCCATGAGAGCCCAGGTCAAAGAAGTGTAACTCTACCACCCTGGCACACACATTGTGCTTTCCCTCTATTGGGCCGAATGTAAAGGATCTGTGGTACTGATGGCCACACCAGTGTCCAGATTTTCCATGCAAAACGGAAGCTTCCAGGGTTCAGAAAGAGGGTGTCTTGATGGCTGTTAAATGACTTTTCCAAGTGCCTCCTGGGTTTCAAATCCTTTTGAAACCTGAAGTTCATTCTTGTATCTAGGGAATATTCTCACCTATGGCCAGAATGCCCTCCCAACTAGGAGCACAGCTATCCTGGGGTCAGGAGGTCTGCCAGCCTGCTAGCTTTGGAGGGATTTCTGAATATGTCCTCAGGCTCCAAGTGGTAACAGGTGTTTCCACTGGAAACACTGGACAGGGTCCTGCCCCTGAACTTTGACGGGTGCCCCAGCTTTCCCCATTGGCAGTGTTTGCATGATAGTGAGGCATGAGATTGAATCTGGAACTCAGGAGAGCGAGACATGAGAGTCCCTTTGCTTATGCATTCTTGCTTAGCCAGAATCAGGGCCTGCTGGCTTTCCCTAACCAGCTAGGTTCTCTGTACATAAGTTGCAGGTGAGGCTGGCTACCTTGCCACCCATGCTCTGAGACTACCATAGGTGAGTTCTGAGCACACACAGACACAAACTGACAGACAGACAGACACACACACATACAAACATTACTGTCAGGTCTTGTAGTACAGCATATGGTGAAGACTGGGGCTCTCTGGGGTCTGTGGGCATGAGAGTTGCTGCCTTACAATCTCTGCAAGCCAGGTTTAAACCTGTCATCAATGAACACAGTGTAGGAGGTTTTTGAATTCTGTTCTCTTTCCAAATCATCTATTTCTCTTCTTGCCTTCTCTGTCTCTAACTATCACATGCTCTCACACACTCTGTCTTCACTCATTAATATTTTACTTATATACTTATTTTATTGACTGGCCCAGATATCCAAATAGAGTTACCAGAGAACTGCTGAGCTCTTGCTTGTTGTGTTGGCGATTTCACCTAGGTTACTGGAGCCTCAGTTTGTAAGTCTTTCTGACACAAGCCATATTTTGTCTCCTCATTTCCATGCCAGTATCACTCAGAGTTTATAATTAAGTGATTTTTTTTGCAAAACACTTGGTACATTCTGATTTACAGCTCAATATTGACACCATTGTAGCTCTCTTTGTCCCTTGGTCACGTTTCTTCTTTTCAGATGTAAAAACACTGAAGAAGGAGAAGTTTTTGCCCTGAGGCTTGCACTGGGAACTTCCAGATGCACTGTGTCTCTTGCCAGACTAGGAAACTTGTGGTGCCTGTCCATGTGGAGAGACTCCTTGATGAGTTCCTTCTCAAGCCTTCTTCGCTATATCACGTTGGAGCTGCATATACCTAATGATTTGGAGATTTTACTCCTTTGGACAATTCTTTTCCTGATGCACAGTTTCTCTCCAAGTTTTAGCAATCAATTGTCTGAATGTCATATCGAATCCATTGTAGAAAATGACTACAACAGGGTCTCTCTCTCTCTCTCTCTCTATATATATATATATATATATATATATATATATATATATGTAACATGTAGAGTTCTGAAAATATTTTTAGGTATAGACCTGCACAGCTCTGGATTAGGGTATTAATGTGGATACACTTGGCCCTTCTGAGCCACAGTCATGAGAGACATCTCACAGAGCCATTCATATACCTCTTATCACTCTACAAATCTCTCTCAGCACAACTACTGCTACCAAATCATCTACTTCCCTCTTGCTCTTTTTGTCCACCGAGTCCTATCCCAAAACTGTAAATCAAAGAAGAAATAGAAATAGTGCAGTTCCCTGCACACAGGACAGTTTGAGGCTGGACCTGGTAGATGCAATATGCCAGCCTGCATCTTGGCTGGAGCATCACTAAGACTACTTCCAAATTGGAGAGGCGAGGGCAGTTTTGGAGACTGGGCTGCAGGCCAAGTGTTGCTTCTCAGAGTGGGCTAAGACCTAGATGTTCTATGTGTAACCTTTCCTCAAAAACATAAAATAACAATGCCACTTGTAAGAAGTACGCATGGGCATGGAGGGATTGTCTTCAGTGCTCTGGCACTGACCAACACAGGGCAATTATTTCAGTCCTTTTCTGTCTCTATCATCCTGTCTCTCTGTCTGTACATGCCTTCTTCATTGGACCCTTATGGAAGTCATTGCATGCATCCTGAACTCGGACTTCCTGGTGTTGAAATTTATCTTTCTTTGCCCTTTGGTTTAGTTAGTCTCGTGCATATGGCGTAGTACATTGGGGAACTGAGGAGACAGCGATCCTGCTGCCGTTAACAGGCATATTTCCATCTTCAGGTGCAGCTGTCCAGGCCTTCTGGGCTTGACTCCCATTCTCCAGGGCCCTGAGGCTGACAGTCAGCCTAAATGCAGCCCTCCTCAATTTCCTGCACCGCATCGTGTCCTTATTCCATGAGAGCCCAGGTCAAGAGAAGTGAAACTCTATCCCCCTGGCACACACATTGTGCTTTCCCTCTATTGGGCCGAATGTAAAGGATCTGTGGTACTGATGGCCACACCAGTGTCCAGATTTTCCACGCAAAACGGAAGCTTCCAGTGTTCAGAAAGAGGGTGTTTTGATGGCTGTGAAATGTCTTTTCCAAGTGCCTCATGGGGTTTCAAATCCTTTTGAAACCTGAAGTTCTTTCTTGTATCTAGTGAATATTCTAACCTATGGCCAGAATGCCCTCCCAACTAGGAGCACAGCTATCCTGGGGTCTGGAGGTCTGCCAGCCTGCTGGCTCATGGAGGGATTCCTGAGTATGTCCTCAGGTCCCAAGTGGTAACAGATGTTTCCAGTTGTCTTTATTAGCAGCAGCCGGGCCCTCAGGTGAGGTGCGGCGCTGTGATCTCCACTGGAAGCTCCTAATTCAGCCAATGGAGCATCCATGTTCCTTTTGTCTCTCCATAGCAAGGGCCCAGGGGGTTTGTGCTTCCTGCAAGCAGAGCGACTTTGTATGGGACACTCATGCATGCCTACTTCTGGGAATCTCTCTGAGTGTGATGTGTGGACACCAGGACACCATGATCAGGGTTTGTGAGGCAAAAGAAGCAGTTGCCTTAGCCAGACCCAAAGGGTAGGTGTAAGGGGCCGGGTTCATCCACTATTGTTTGATAGAACCATTTCCCATCTATGTTGAGACACAGCTCTTTCTGGGTTCTTTCTGGGCTTGTAATCTGCTGCCCTGATCCGTGGACTGAGAGGCTGGAGTCTGAGTAGGCAGCCAAACGTGACCAGACAGGGTGGTGCCCCTGAATTCTGAGGGGTGCCCCAGCTTCCCCCATTGGCAGTGTTTGGATGATAGTGAGGCATGGGATTGAATGGGGAACTCATGAGAGTGACACATGAGAGTCCCTTTGCATATGCATTCTTGCTTAGACAGAATGGGCTATGTGGCTTGCCCTGAGCATCTAGGTTCTCTGTACATAAGTGGCAGGTGAGGCTGGCTACCTTTCCACCCATGCCCTGAGACTACTATAGGTGAGTTCTGACCCCACAGAGACACACATAGACAGACACACAAACATAAACACACACACACACATTACTGTCAGGTCTAGTAGTACAGCATATGGTGAAGGCTGGGGCAGTCTAGGGTCTGTGGGCATGAGAGCTGCTGCCTTACAATTTCTACAAGCCAGGTTTGAACCTGTCATCAATGAACACAGTGTAGGAGGTTTTTGAATTCTGGTCTCTTTCCAACTCATCTATTTCTCTTCTCGCCTTCTCTGTCTCTAACTCTCACATGCTCTCACACACTCTGTCTTCTCTCATTAATAATTTACTTATATAATTATTTTAATCACAGGCCCAGATATACAAAGAGAGTTACCAGAGCACTGCTGAGCTCTGGCTTGTTGTGTTGGCGATTTGACCTAGGCTACTGGAGCCTCAGTTTGTAAGTTTCTGAAACAAGCATATTCTGTCTCCTCAATTCCATGCCAGTATCACTCAGAGTTTATAATAAAGTGGTTTTTTTCCAAAAAAAAAATGGTACATTCTGATTTACAGCTCAATTTTGACACCATCGTAGCTCGATTTGGCCCTTGGTCACTTTGCTTCTTTTCAGATTTAAAAACACTGAAGAGGGAGAGGTGTTTGCCCTGAGGCTTCCACTGGGAACTACCAGCTGCCCTGTGTCTGTTGCCAGACTAGGAATCTTGTGGTGCCTGTCCATGTGGAGAATCTCCTTGATGAGTTCCTTCTCAAGCCTTTTTCACTCTGTCCAGTTGGAGCTGCATATAGCTAATGATTTTGAGATTTTACTACTTTAGACAATTCTTTTCCTGATGCACAGTTTCTCTCCAGGTTTTAGCAATCAATTGTCTGAATGTCATATTGAATCCATTGTAGAAAATGACTACATCAGTCTCTCTCTCTCTCTCTCTCTCTCTCTCTCTCTATATATATATATATATATATATATATATATATATATATATATATGTTACATGTAGAGATCTGAACATTTTTTTTAGATAGAGACCTGCACAGCTCAGGATTAGGGTAGTAATGAGGATACACCTGGCCCTGCTGAGCTGCAGTCATGAGAGACATCTCACAGAGCCATACATATACCTCTTATCACTCTACAAATCTTTCTCAGCACAAACTACCACTGGGAAATCATGTACTTCCCTCTTCCTCTTTTTGTCCACCGAGTCCTATCCCAAAACTGTAAATCAAAGAAGAAATAGACATAGTGCTGTTCCCTGCACACAGGACAGTCTGAGCCTGGACCAGGGAGATGCAGTAAGCCAACCTGAATCTTGGCTGGAGCATCATTAAGACTAGTTCCAAATTGGAGAGGCTAGGGTAGTTTTGGAGAGGGGATGCAGGCCAAGTGTTGGTTCTCAGAGTGGGCTAAGACCTAGGTGTTCTAAGTGTAACCTTTCTTCACAAACATAAAATAACAATGCCAATTGTAAGAATTATGCATGGTCATGGAGGGATTGTCTTCAGTGCTCTGGCAATGATCAACACAGTGCCAGAATTTCAGTCCTTTTCTGTCTCTGTCATCCTGTCTCTCTGACTGTCTCTACAAGCCTTCTTCCCTGGACCCTTCGTGTAAGTCAGTGCATGCATCGTGAACTCGGACTTCCTGGTGTTGAAATTTTCCTTTCTTTGCCCTTAGGATTATTCAGTCTCCTGCATATGGCTTAGTACATTGCGGAACTGAGGAGACAGCGATCCTGCTGCAGGTAACAGGCATATGTCAATCTCCAGCTGAAGCTGTCCAGGCCATTGTGCTTGACCCCCATTCTCCAGGGCCCTGAGGCAGACACTCAGCCTAAATGCAGCCCTCCTCAATTTCCTGCACCGCATTCTTGTCATTATTCCATGAGAGTCCAGGTCAAGAGAAGTGTAAATCTACCACCCTGGCACACACATTGTGCTTTCCCTCTATTGGTCCGAATGTAAAGTATCTGTGGTACTGATGGCCAAACCAGTGTCCAGATTTTCCACACAAAATGGAAGCTTCCAGGGTTCTGAAAGAGGGTGTTTTGATGGCTGTGAAATGTCTTTTCCAAGTACCTCATGGGGTTTCAAATCCTTTTGAAACCTGAAGTTCTTTCTTGTATCTAGGGAATATTCTCACCTCTGGCCAGAAGGCCTTCCCAACTAGGAGCACACCTATCCCGGGGTCAGGAGGTCTGCCAGTCTGCTAGCTCCTGTAGGGTTTTCTGAATATTATGTCCTCAGGTCCCAAGTGGTAACAGGTGTTTCCAATTGCCTTTATTAGCAGCAGCCAGGCACTCAGGTGAGGGGCGGGGCTGTGATCTCCACTGGAAACTCCTAATTCAGCCAATGGAGGCATCCATCTTCCTTTTGTCTCTCCATAGCAAGGGCCCAGGGAGTTTGTGCTTCCTGCAAACAAAGTGACTTTGTATGGAACACTCATGCATGCCTACTTCTGGGAATCTCTCTGAGTGTGATGTGTGGACACCAGGACACCATGATCATGGATTGTGAGGCCACAGGAGCAATTGCTTTAGCTGGACCCAAAGGGTAGGTGTGAGGGGCCAGGTTCATCCTCTATTGTTTGGTCAAACACAGTTCCCATCTATGTTGAAACACAGCTCTTTCTGGGTTCTTTCGGGGCTTGTAATCTGCTGCCCTGAGCAGTGGACTGAGAGTCAGGAGGCTGAGTAGGCAGCCAAACGTGACTGCCTACTCAGCCTCATGCCCTTGAATTCTGAGGGGTGCCCCAGCTTACCCCGTTGGCAGTGTTTGGATGATAGTGAGGCATGAGATTGAATCAGGAACTCAGGAGAGGGAGACATGAGAATCCCTTTGCCTGTGCATTCTTGCTTAGTCAGAATCTGGGCTAGCTGGCTTGCCCTGACCAGCTAGGTTCTCTGTACATAAGTTGCAGGTGAGGCTGGCTACCTTGCCACCCATGTCTGAGACTACTATAGGTGAGCTCTGAGCACACACAGACACACACAGAGAGACAGACAGACAGACACAGACACACATTACTGTCAGGTCTGGTAGTACATCATATGGTGAAGCCTGGGGTTGTATGGGGTCTGTGCACATGAGAGCTGCTGCCTTACAATCTCTACAAGCCAGGTTTCAACATGCCATCAATGAACACAGTGTAGGAGTTTTTGATTTCTGGTCTTTCAAACTCATCTATTTCTCTTCTCGCCTTCTCTGTCTCTAACTCTCACATGCTCTCACACACTCTGTCTTCACTGATTGATATTTTACTTATATACTTATTTTACTGACAGGCCCAGATATACAAAGAGAGTTACCAGAGCACTGTTGAGCTCTGGCTTGTTTCTTTGGTGATATCACGTAGGCTACTGGAGCCACAGCTTTGTAAGTCTCTATGACACAAGCCATATTCTGTCTCCTCATTTCCATGGCAGTATATCTCAGACATTATAATAAACATATATCCATATATATATATAAATATACATATATATCTCATTTATAGAATTGTCGACCTATGTAATTGATCTTTATCAGAAATTACCCCTCATGTAATATAGGACTAAATAAATATGCAAATAAATGGGGAAGATATAGGAGCATTTGAAAAAAATGAAAAATAAAAACAAAAAGAACAAGAAGACCTGATTACAGCAGAAAATGGAAACCATCTGCTGAGAAACAGAGGGCTGCTTAAAAAATTCGGAGACACTTCAGAGTCCAGGGAAATTAAGATTTCAGGAGAATGAAAAGAAACTCATATGTACTGATGCTTACACTAGAGAAAGGAGGCAAGTTCTGTACTATGATATTTACAATAAGGATGCTGATAGAAATGCTATTAGAAATGCTATTGGAAGGTTCTATTATTTATAATTGTATTGAATCCTGCTCCAACTAGGTGGACAATTATTAATGAAAAAGGAAGCTGTTATACATGTGTTTACTGTCAGGTTAGGTAGTACATCATATGGTGAAGGCTCGGGTGTTCTGGGGTCTGTGGACATGAGACTGCTGCCTTACAATCTCTACAACCCAGGATTGAACCTGTCATGTATGAACACAGTGTGGGAGGCTTTGACTTCTGGTCTCTTTCCCACTCTTCTATTTCTCTTCTTGCCTTCTCTGTCTCTGACTCTCACAGGCTCTCACTCACTCTGCACTCATTAATATTTTACTTATATACTTATTTTACTGACAGGCCCTGATATACAAGAGAGTCACCAGTGCACTGCTGAGCTCTGGCTTGTTTTGTTGGCGATTTCACCTAGGTTTCTGGAGCCTCAGCTTTGTAAGTCTCTCTGGCACAAGCCATACTCTGTCTCCTCATAGCCATGCCAGTATCCCTCAGAGTCTATAAAAAGGTACACACACACACACACACACACACACACACACACACACACACACACACACACATATATATATATATATATATATATATATATATATATATATATATATATATATCAGTCATTTTTAGAATTGTTGACCTTTTTATTTGATCTTAATGCAGAATTACCACATTTATAACAGCCATCTTATTCATAAATAATTGGTCACATAGTTGGAGCAGGATTCACTACAATTATAAATTATAAACCTTCTAGGAGCGTTCCCAATAGCCTTTCTATCAGTATCCTCATTCTAATTATCATAGCACAGACTTGGTGAAGGCTGGGGTTGTATGGGGTCTGTGGGCATGAGACCTGCTGCCTTACAATCTCTATATGCCAGGATTGAACCTGCCATCAATGAACACCGTGTAGGAGGTTTTTGAATTCTCATCTCTTTCCAGCAGAAGTGGCTGGTGGGCTGGCCTTCTAGAGGCTGCCCAATGAGCATGCTACAGGGCCGTGTGGGTGGTGGTCAACATTGCTGGCCAATCACTGACTAGGGGCCTTGAAACTCCTGGGCATGTCGTAGCACACTGGCCAATGATATTGCTGGCAGGGGTTCTGGAATGGCCAAGGCCTCTGGCCTATCAGAACATGGCTGGTGCCCTGTCTGCAGGCCTTCTGAAGTAAGCCCGACAATGTGAGCTCAGTGCTGGCCTTAAAAGGCTGGGCATGCTTCCAGGAAGTGCGAAGCAGTGTTCAGCTCAGGGCCCTGCCTTGCAAAAGCTGTCCAGTGTGCATGTGTATAACTCCGTGTGTGCCTGTGCCTCTGTGGATGTGTGCATGTGTGTAACTGTGAGAGTGTGTGTTTGTGTGTGTTTGTGTGTCTTTGTGTGAGGGAGGGAGAGAGAGAGAGAACAACAGAATCACTGTGGCACAGGTGATTTTGTGCAAAACACTTGGCACATTCTGATTTACAGCTCAATATTGACACCATTGTAGCTCTCCTTGGCCCTTGGTCACTTTTATTCTTTTCAGATGTAAAGACACTGAAGAGGGAGAGGTTTTTGCCCTGAGGCTTGCACTGGGAACTAGCAGCTGCCCTGTGTGTGTTGCCAGACTAGGAAACTTGTGGTGCCTGTCCATGTGGAGAGTCTCCTGGATGAGTTCTTTCTCGAGCCTTTTTCGATTGGTCCCGTTGGAGCTGCATATAGCTAATGATTTGGAGATTTTACTCCTTTGGACAATTCTTTTCCTGATGCAGTTTCTCTCCAGATTTAGCAATCAATTGTCTTTATGTCACATCACTTCCATTATAGAAAATGACTACATCAGTGTCTTGCTGCCTCTCTCTCTCTCTCTCTCTCTCTCTCTCTCTCTCTATATATATATATATATATATATATATATATATATATATATATATATATATGTAGCATGTTCAGGTCTGAAAATATATTTTGGCTAGAAACGTTCACAGCTCTGGATTCGGGTAGTAATGTAGATACACCTGGCCCTTCTGAGCCACAGTCATGAGAGACATCTCACAGAGCCATTCGTTTACCTCTTGTCACTCTACAAATTTTTCTCAACACAAACTACAGCTGCCAAATCATCTACTTCCCTCTTGATCTTTTTGTCCACTGAGTCCTATCCCAAAACTGTTAGTGACTGGCCCAGATAATAAAGAGAGTTACCAGAGCACTGCTGAGCTTTGGCTTGTTGTGTTGGCGATTTCACCTAGGCTACTGGAGCCTCAGTTTTTAATTCCTTCTGACACAAGCCATATTCTGTCTCCTCATTTCCATGCCAGTATCACTCAGAGTTTATAATACAGATATATATATATATTTATACATCTGTCATTTTTTGAATTGTCTACCTATGTACTTGACCTTAATTCAGAATTACCACATTTATAACAGCCTAGTTTTTCAGAAATAATTGGCCATATAGTTGGAGCAGTATAAAATACAATTATAAATAATAGAACCTTCCAGTAGCATTTCTAATAGTGTTTCTATCAGCATCCTTATTGTAATATCATAGCCCAGAACTTCCCTCCTTTTTCTAATGTAACTTCAATACGTATGTGTTTGTTTTCTTTTTCCGGAAATCTTAATTTCCATTGACCCTAAAGTGTTAGGGAATTTTTGAAGCAGCCCTCTGTTTCTCATCACATGGTTTCTATGTTTCGGCTGTAATCAGGTCTTCTTGTGGTTTTTGTTTTCATTATTTTTATTTTTTCTAGACCATTAAATCATCCCCATTTATTTGCATATTTATTTATTTAGTCAGTACCACATGAGGGTCATTTCTTCTGCTTGATAGATTTTCTCTTATATTTGAAGATAACTCTTGAGGCACAATGCATTTCCTGGTGCAAATACTACACAATATGGTGAAGGCTTGGGTTGTCTGGGGTCTGTGGGCTTTAGAGCTGCTGCCTTACAATCTCTACAACCCACGTTGGATCCTGTCATGAATGAACACAGTCTAGGGGGTTTTTGACTTCTGATCTATTTCCAACTCCTCTATTTCTTTTCTTGCCTTCTCTGTCTCTGACTCTCACAGGCTCTCACTCATTCTGTCTGCACTCAGTAATATTTTACTTATATCCTTATTTTATTGACAGTCCCAGATATACAAAAAGAGTTGCCAGAGCACTGCTGAGCTCTGGCTTGTTTTTTTGCTGATTTTACCTAGGCTACTGGAGCCTCAGCTTTGTAAGTCTCTGTGACACAAGCCATATTCTGTCTCCTCATATCCATGGCAGTATCTGATCAGACTTTAAAATAAAGATATACATCCATATACATATATAAATAAGCATATATATCTGTCATTTTAGAATTGTCGACCTATGGTCTTCCTTTGGTTTTTATTATTTTTTTATTTTTTCAAATCCTCCTAGATCATCCCCACATATTCGCATATTTATTTATATATTTAGTCTGATATCACAAGAGGGGTCATTTCTTCTGCCTGATAGATTTTCTCTTATAATTGAGGGAACTTTGGACACACAATACATTTCCTTTTGCTGATACTACACACTACTACAGCTACTACTGCACTGTTTTTGACGGTGACATCCAATGCACAATAGATTAGTATTGCATGGCTCTAAAGAATGTTCCCTATTTAACCTACAATGTTTTTAACCTCACAAATATTTATTCTCTTCTTTCTTGGGGGAGGAATGTTTTACAGTCAACAGTTACATGTAATAGTGGCTACGGGGGTAATTTTTCCCACATTCCCTGTATTTCTGTACATTTTTGTAACTTTCTTATTGAGGAGAAGGAAACAGTCATAAATTGAGAGAGCAGGGCCGAAGCAGGAAGAGAGACAGAGAGACAGCTGCAGCTCTGCTTTGCCACAAGCCCAGCTTTTCCCTAATTGGGTAAGTGGTGACCAGGGGCTCAAAATGGGGTCTTGGGCTTCCACATAGTTCTCTGGAATGCTTGCTTAGCCAGAATCTGGGCTAGTTGGCTTTCCCAGACCAGCTAGGTTCTATGTACATAAGTTGCAGGTAAGGCTGACTACCTTGACACCCATGCTCTGAGTCCACTACAGGTTAGCTCTGAGCACACACAGACACACACAGACAGACCCACACACACACATTCATTACTGTCAGGTCTGGTAGTACAGCATATGGTGAAGACTGGTGCTGTCTGGGGTCTGTGGGCATGAGAGTTGGTGCCTTACAATCTCTAAAAGCCAGCTTTGAACCTGTCATCAATGAACACAGTGTAGGAGGTTTTTGAATTCTGGTCTCTTTCCAACTCATCTATTTCTCTTCTCGCCTTCTCTTACTCTCACATTCTCGGGCTGGATGGGGGCGTGTCCCTGGGACAACAGGCCAATCAAAGTCGAGCTGATGTGGCTGGTGGGCAGACCTTCCAGAGGCTGCCCAATGTGCGTGCTTCAAGGCCGTGTTGGAGGTGCTCAAGGCCGCTGGCCAATCACTGACTAGGTGCCCGGACTCTCCTGGGCATGTGCAAGCACACTGGCCAATGAGATTGCTGGCATATTTATATATTTAGTCAGGTATCACATGAGGGTCGTTTCTTCTGTTTGATATATTTTCTCTAATAATTTAAGGGAACTGTTTATGCACAATACATTTCCTGGGGCAAATATTACACACATATGGTGAATGCTTGGGTTGTCTGGGGTCTGTGGACATTAGAGCTGCTGCCTTACAATCTCTAAACCCAGGTTAGAACCTGTCATGAATGAACACATTCTAGGGAGTTTTTGACTTCTGGTCTATTTCCAACTCCTCTATTTATTTTATCTCCTTCTCTGTCTCTGACTCTCACAGGCTCTCACTCACTCTGTCTGCACTCAGTAATATTTTACTTATATCCTTATTTTATTGACAGGCCTAGATATACAAAGAGAGTTGCCAGAGCACTGCTGATTTATGGCTTGTTTTGTTGGTAATTTTACCTAGGCTACTGGAGTCTCAGCTTTGTAAGTCTCTCTGACACAAGCCATATTCTGTCTCCTCATATCCATGAAGTATCTCTCAGACTTTATAATAAAGATATACATGAATATACATATATTCCTGTCATTTTTAGAATTGTTGACCTATGGTCTTCCTGTGGTTATTATTATTTTGTTATTTTTTCAAATCCTCCTAGATCATCCACATATATTTGCATGTTATGTATATATTTAGTCCGAAATCACATGAGGGGTCATTTCTTCTGCCTGATAGATTTTCTCTTATAGTTGAAGGGAAGTTTTGACACACAATACATTTACTTTTGCAGATACTACACACTACTACAACTACTACTGCACTGTTATTGACAGTGACATCCAATGCACAATGGATTAGTATTGCATGGCTCTAAAGAACGTTCCCTATTTAACCTACAATTTTTTTAACCTCACAAATATTTATTCTGTTCTTTCATGGGGGATTAATGGTTTACAGTCAACAGTTACATGTAATAGTTTGCATGGGGGTAATTTTTGCCACTTTCCCTGTATTTCTGTACATCATTTGTAACTTTCTTATTGAGGAGTAAGAAACAGTCATAAATTGAGAGAGCAGGGCCCAAGCAGGAAGAGAGACATAGAGATAGATGGAGCTCTGATTTGCCAGTAGGCCAGCTTTTCCCTAGCTGGGTAAGTGGTGACCAGGGGCTCAAAATGGGGTCCTGGGCTTCCACATAGTTCTCTGGCATTCTTGCTTAGCCAGAATCAGGGTAGCTGGCTTGCCCTGACCAGCTAGGTTGTCTGTAAACAACTTGCAGGTGAGGCTGGATACCTTGACACCCATGCTCCGAGACTACTACAGCTGAGCTCTGAGCACACACAGACACACAAACACACATAAACACACACACACACACACACACACACACACACACATTACTGTTTGGTCTGGTATTAGAGCATATGGTGAAGGCTGGGGCTGTCTGGGGTCTGTGGGCATGAGAGCTGCTGCCTTACAATCTCTACAAGCCAGGTTTGAACCTGTCATCAATAAACACAGTTTAGGAGGTTTTTGAATTCTGGTCTCTTTGCAACTCCTCTTTTTCTCTTATCACCTTCTCTGTCCCTAACTCTCACATGCTCTCACACACTATGTCTTCACTCATTAATATTTTAATTATATACTTATTTTACTGACAGTCCCAGATATACAAATAGATTTACCAGAGCACTGCTGAGCTCTGGCTTGTTGTGTTGGCGATTTCACCTAGGCTACTGAAGCCTCAGTTTGTAAGTCTTTCTGACACAAGACATATTCTCCTCGATTCCATGCCAGTATCACTCAGAGATTATAATAAAGATATACATATATATATATACATATATTTTTAGAATACATACATTTTTAGAATTGTACATTTAGAATACATACATTTTTAGAATTATACATTTAGAATACATACATTTTTAGAATTGTCTACCTATGTATTTGACCTTAATTCAGAATTACCACATTTTTAGCAGCCTAGTTTTTCATAAATAATTGGCCATATAGTTGGAGCAGAATTCGATACAATTATAAATAAAAGAACATTCCAGTAGCATTTCTAATCGTGTTTCTATCAGTATGCTTATTGTAATTATCTTATCCCAGAACTTCCCTCCTTTTTCTAGTGTAAGCTTCAATAAGTATGTGTTTGTTTTCTTTTTCCCGAAATCTTAATTTCCCTGGACCCTGAAGTGTTAGGGAATTTTTTAAGCAGCCCTCTGTTTCTCAGCAGATGGTTTCTATGTTTCTGCTGTAATCAGGTTATCTTGTGGTTTTTGTTTTTATTTTTGTTTTATTATTTCAAGTCCTCCTAGATCATCCCCATTTATTTGCATATTTATTTATTTAGTCAGGTATCACATGAGTGGTCATTTCTTCTGCTTGATAGATTTTCTCTTATAATTGAAGGGAACTTTTGACGCACAGTGCATTTCCTGGGGAAATACTACACACATATGGTGAAGGTTTGGGTTGTCTGGGGTCTGTGGGCATGAGAGCTGCTGCCTTACAATCTCTACAAGCCAGGTTTTAACCTGTCATGAATGAACACAGTGTAGGAAGTTTTTTGAATTCTGGTCTCTTTCCAACTCCTCTATTTCTCTTCTCGCCTTCTCTGTCCCTAACTCTCACATGCTCTCACACACTCTGTCTTCAATCATTAATATTTTACTTATATACTTATTTTACTAACAGGCCCAGATATACAAAGAGAGTTACCAGAGCACTGCTGAGCTCTGGCTTGTTGTGTTGGCTATTTCACCTAGGCTACAGGATCCTCAGTTTGTAAGTATTTCTGACACAAGCCATATTCTGTCTCCTCATTTCTATGCCAGTATCACTCAGAGTTTTTAATAAAGATATACATGCATATATATGCATATATATTTATATATCTGTCATTTTTGAATTGTCGATCTATGTATTTGACCTTAATTCAGAATTACCACATTTATAACAGCCTAGTTTTTAGAAATAATTAGCCATATAGATGGCGCAGCATTTAATTCAAATATAAATAATAGAACTTTCCAGTAGAGTTTCTAATCGTGTTTCTCTCAGCATCCTTATTGTAATTATCATAGCCCAGAACTTCCCTCCTTTTTCTAGTATAAGCTTCAATACGTATGTGTTTGTTTTCTTTTTCCGGAAATCTTTATATCCTTGGACACTGAAGTGTTAGGGAATTTTTGAAGCAGCCCTCTGTTTCTCAGCAGATGGTTTCTATGTTTCTGCTGTAATCAGGTATTTTTGTGGTGTTTGTTTTCATTTTTTTTATTTTTTCAAGTCCTCCTAGATCATCCCCATTTATTTGCATATTTATTTATTTAGTCAGGTATCACATGAGGGGTCATTTCTTCTGCTTCATAGATTTTATCTTATAATTGCAGGGAACTTTTGACACACAATACATTTCCCGGGGCAAATACTACAAAAATATGGTGAAGGCTTGGGTTGTCTTGGGTCTGTGGGCATTAGAGCTGCTGCCTTACAATTTCTACAAGCCAGGTTTGAACCTGTCATGAATGAACACAGTCTAGGGGGTTTTGACTTCTGGTCTATTTCCAACTCTTCAATTTCCCTTCTAGCCTTCTCTGTATCTGACTCTCACAGGCTCTCACTCACTCTGTCTGCACTCAGTAATCTTTTACTTATATCCTTATTTTATTGACAGGCTCATATATACAAAGAGAGTTACCAGAGCCCTGCTGAGCTCTGGCTTTTTGTTGGTGTTTTCATCAAGGCTACTTGAGCCTCAGCTTTGTAATTCTCTCTGACACAAGCCATATTCTGTCTCCTCATATCCATGGCAGTATCTCACAGACTTTTTAATAAAGACATATATATATATATATCTGCCATTTTTGGAATTATCAACCTATGTAATTGATCTAAATCAGAATTAACACATTTATAACAGCTTCCTTTTTCATTAATAATTGGCCACATAGCTGGAGCAGGACTCAATACAATTATAAATAATAGAACCTTCCAATAGCAATTCTAATAGAATTTCTATCAGCATCCTTATTGTAATTATCATAGTACAGAACTCACCTCCTTTCTCTAGCGTAAGCTTCAATACATGAGTTTCTTTTCATTCTCCTGAAATCTTAATTTCCATGGACTCTGAAGTGTCTTGGAATTTTTGAAGCAGCCCTCTGATTCTCAGCAGATGGTTTCTATGTTTCTGCTGTAATCAGGTCTTCTTGTGCTTTTTGTTTTTATTTTTCATTCTTTTCAAATCCTCCTAGATCATCCCCATTTATTTACATATTTATTTATTTATTTAGTCCTATATTACATGAGGTGTCATTTCTTCTGCTTGATAGAATTTTCTCTTATAATTGAAGGGAAGTTTACACTCACAATACATTTCCTGTCATAAACACTACACACATATGGTGAAGGCTGGGGTTTTCTGGGGTCTGTGGACATGAGACTGCTGCATTACAATCTCAACAATGCAGGTTTGAACCTGTCATCAATGAACACAGTGTGGGAGGTTTTTGTCTTCTGGTGTCTTTCCAACTCTTCTATTTCTCTTCTTGCCTTCTCTGTCTCTGACTCTCACATGCTCTGACTCACTCTGTCTGCACTCATTAATATTTTACTTATATATTATTTTACTGACAGGCCCAGATATACAAAAAGAGTCACCAGGGCACTGCTGAGCTCTAGCTTGTTTTTTTTTTTGGCGATTTCACCTAGGTTTCTGGAGCATCAGCTTTGTAAGTCTCTATGTCACAAAACATACTCTGTCTCCTCATAGCCATGCCAGTATACCTCATAGTTTATAATAAAGAAACACATACATATATGTACATATATATATATACACATATATATAGATATCAGTCATTTCTAGAATTTTTGACCTTTTTATTTGATCTTAATGCAGAATTACCACATTTATAACAGCCTCCTTATTCACAAATAATTGGTCACATAGTTGGAGCAGGATTCACTACAACTATAAATTATAAACCTTCCAGGAGCATTTCTGATAGCCTTTCTATCAGCATCCTTATTGTAATTATCATAGTACAGAACTTGCCTCCTTTATCTAGTGTAAGCTTCAATAAGTATGTGTTTCTTTTCATTCTCCAGAATTCTTAATTTGCCTGGACCCTGAGGTGTCAGGGTATTTTTGAAGCAGCCCTCTGTTTCTCAGCAGACATTTTCTATATTTCTGCTGTAATCAGGTCTTCCTGTGGTTTTTGTTTTTATTTTTTTTTCAAATCCTCCTAGATCATCCCCATTTATTTGCATATTTATTTATTTATTTAGTCCCATATCACATGTGGGGTCATTTCTTCTGCCTGGTAGATTTTCTCTTATAATTGACTGGAATTTGACACACAATACATTTCCTTTTGCAGATACTACACACTACTACAACTATTACTGTACTGTTTTTGACAGTGATATCCAATGCACAATGGATTACTATTGCATGGCTCTAAAGAATGTTCCCTATTTAACCTACAATGATTTTAACCTCACAAATATTTATTCTGTTCTTTCTTGGGGGATGAATGGTTTATAGTCAACAGTTACATGTAATAGTGGGCACGGGGGTAATTTTTTCCACTTTCCCTATATTTCTGTACATCATTTGTAACTTTCTTATTGAGGAGAAGGAAACCGTCATAAATAGAGAGAGCAGGGCCCAAGCAGGAAGAGAGACAGAGAGACAGCTGCAGTTCTGATTTGACACTAGCCCAGATTTTCCCTAGCTGGGCAAGTGGTGATCAGGGGCTTAAAACGGGTTGCTGGGCTTCCACATAGTTCACTGCTATCTCCACCAGCTGTGTCTCCATCCCATGCTCCCTTCGTTGTCCAAGTAACTATCGATCTTCTCTAGGCACTTCTCACCTTCATATGCCAGAAACTTAACACCTCTCCCCTCCACCCATGAAACTTTGAACTTTTACTTGAGTGCAAAATAGCAACCCCAATCCACGTTATTTCAAGGAAAAGTGTGTGCGTCTCTGTGGGAGGGTGTGTGTGTGATTGTGTGTAAGTGTACATAAGTGTGTTTCAGTTATGATTACTGCTGTTGTTTCTTTATTCCTGACGCATGGTCTTAGGAACTGGGTTGTGCTATGACAAAGGAAGTTTCCACTGCACAAGTGGTTGTTCAAATATGAGTGTCACATTGGATATTCTGGACACTGTTGTGCATTCTCCCAGGTGATCCTCAGATGGGTTCTTTCCTTTGCTATTCCCATGCTGTGTGTAATCTTCTGTGTAGACTCAAAGAGGAGTGGCATGGGGGAGCTCAGCTGCATTCTGCTGTGTGGCATCAAAGCCCATAGTTGAGTGTAGTGATTCTGTGGAATGAGGAGAACTCTGGGATTTGTGGCCCATGGACAGCAAGGCTGAAATTGACTTAGAGTGCCCTAGACATCTGTTCTTTCCTGTGGGGTGGGGGATCCCCCATTTGGCTTTGCAAGTGGAAGGGGTTTCTCTCTTTGTCTGGGATGACTCTACTTGGAGTTTGTGAATCCCTGTGCTCAGCAGGAAGAGAGACAGAGAGACAGCTGAACCTCTGATTTGCCACTAGCCCAGCTTTTCCCTAATTCGGTAAGTGGTGACCAGGGGCTCAAAATAGGGTCTTGGGCTTCCACATAGTTCTCTGGCATTCTTGCTTAGCCAGAGTACTGGGCTAGCGGGCTTGCCCTGACCAGCTAGGTTCTCTGTACATAAGTTGCAGGTGAGGCTGGCTACCTTGACACTCATGCTCTGAGACTACTTTAGGTGAGCTCTGAGCACACATAGACACACACAGACAGACCCACAGACACACACACACACATTACTGTCAGGTCTGGTAGTACAGCATATAGTGAATACTGGGGCTGTCTGGAGTCTGTAGGCATGAGAGCTGCTGCCTTACAATCTCTACAAGCCAGCTTTGAACCTATCATCAATGAACACAGTGTAGGAGATTTTTGAATTCTGGTCTCTTTCCAACTCATCTATTTCTCTTCTCGCCTTCTCTAACTCTCACATTCTCTGCCTGGCTGGGGGCATTTCCCTGGGACAACAGTACAATCAGCGTCGAGCTGATGTGGCTTCTGGGCGGGCCTTCCAGAGACTGCCCAATGAGCGTGCTCCAAGGCCATGTTGGCGGTGTTCAAGGCCGCTGGCCAATCACTGACTAGGGGCCCAGACCCTCCTGGGCATGTCCAAGCACACTGGCCAATGTGGGGGTTCTGGACGAGGCCTAGGCTTCTGGCTATCAGTGTACGGCTTGCGCCCTGTGGGTGGGCCATTTGAGGGAAGCCCGACTATAGGAGCTCAGAGCTGGCCTTTAAAGGCTGGGCGTGCTTGAGGAAGTGTGAAGCAGGATTCAGCCCAGGGCCCTGCTTTGCAGAAGCTGTCCAGTGAGCATGTGTATAACTCCATTTGTGCCTGTGCCTCTGTGGATGTGTGCATGTGTGTGACTGTGAGAGTGTGTGTTTGTGTGTGTGTGTGTGAGGGAGGGAGAGACAGGGAGAACAACAGAATCACTGTGGCACAGGTGATTTTGTGCAAAACACTTGGCACATTCTGATTTACAGCTCAATATTGACACCATTGTAGCTCTCCTTGGCCCTTGGTCACTTTTCTTATTTTCAGGTGTAAAGACACTGAAGAGGGAGAGGTTTTTGCCCTGAGGCTTCCACTGGGAACTAGCAGCTGCCCTGTGTGTGTTGCCAGACGAGGAAACTTGTGGTGCCTGTCCATGTGGAGAGTCTCCTGGTTGAGTTCCTTCTAGAGTCTATTTTGCTCAGTACAGTTGGAACTGCATATAGCTGATGATTTGGAGATTTTACTCCTTTGGACAATTCTTTTCCTGATGCACAGTTCCTCTCCAGGTTTTAGCAATCAATTATTTGAATGTCATATTGAATCCATTGTAGAAAATGACTACATCAGTCTCTCTCTCTCTCTCTCTCTCTCTCTCTCTCTCTCTCTCTATATATATATATATATATATATATATATATATATATATATATATATATTTAACATGTAGAGTTCTGAAAATATTTTTTTAGCTGGAGACCTGCACAGCTCTGGATTATTGTAGTAATGCGGATACACCTGGCCCTTCTGAGCCACAGTTATGAGATACATTTCACAAAGCCATTCCTATACCTCTTGTCACTCTACAAATCTCTCTCAGCACAAACTACCGCTGCCAAATGATCTACTTCCCTCTCGCTCTTTTTCTCCACGGAGTCCTATCCCAAAACTGTAAATCAAAGAAGAAATAAACATAGTGCAGTTCCCTGCACACAGGACAGGCTGAGGCTGAGCCAGGCTGAGGCTGGGCCTGCATCTTGGCTGGAGCATCACTAAGACTACTTCCAATTTGGAGAGGCAAGGGCAGTTTTGGAGAGTGGGCTGCTGACCAAGTGCTGCTTCTCAGAGTGGTGTAAGACCTAGATGTTCTAAGTTTAACCTTTCTTCACAAACATAAAATAACAATGCCACTTGTAAGAAGTATGCATGGGCATGGAGGATTTGTCTTCAGTGCTCTGGCACTGATCAACACACGTCCAGAATTTCTGTACTTTACGGTCACTGTCATTCTGTCTATCTGACTGTCTCTACGTGCCTTCTTCACTGGGCCCTTACTGGAAGTCAGTGCATGCATCGTTAACTTGGGCTTCCTGGTGTGAAATTTTCCTTTCTTTGCCCTTTGGATTATTTAATCTCGTGCATATGGCATAGTACTCTGGGGAACTGAGGAGGCAGCGATCCTACTGCAACTGCAGGTAACAGGCATATGTCCATCTCCAGCTGCAGCTGTCCAGGCCCTCTGTGCTTGACTCCCATTGTCCAGGGCCCTGTGGCTGACACTCAGCCTAAATGCAGCCCTCCTCACCTTCCTGCACAGCATCCTAGCCCTTATTCTATGAGAGCCCAGGTCAAGAGAAGTGAAACTCTATCCCCCTGGCAGACACATTGTGCTTTCCCTCTATTGGGCCGAATGTAAAGGATCTGTGGTACTGATGGTCACACCAGTGTCCAGATTTTCCATGCAAAACGGAAGCTTCCAGGGTTCAGAAAGAGGGTGTTTTGATGGCTGTGCATTGTGTTTTACAAGAGCCTCATGGGGATTCAAATCCTTTTGAAACCTGAAGTTCTTTCTTGTATCTAGGGAATATTCTCACCTCTGGCCAGAAGGCCTTCCCAACTAGGAGCACACCTATCCCGGGGCCAGGAGGTCTGCCAGTCTGCTAGCTACTGGAGGGATTCCTGAGTATGTCCTCAGGCCCCAAGTGGTAACAGGTGTTTCCAATTGCCTTTTTTTAGCAGCAGCCAGGCCCTTAGGTGAGGGGCGGGACTGTGATCTCCACTGGAAGCTCCTAATTCAGCCAATGGAGGCATCCATCTTCCTTTTGTCTCTCCATAGCAAGGGCCCGGGGAGTTTGTGTTTACTGCAAGCAGAGAGACTTTGTATGGGACACTCATGCATGCCTACTTCTGGGGATCTCTCTGAGTGTGATGAGGGGACACCAGTACACCATGATCAGGGATTGTGAGGCCACAGGAGCAATTGCCTTAGCTGGACCCAAAGGGTAGGTGTAAGGGGCTGGGTTCATCCACTATTGTGTGGTCAAACACAGTTCCCATCTATGTTGAAACAGAGCTCTTTCTGCGTACTTTCTGTGCTTGTAATCTGCTGCCCTGAGCAGTGGACTGTGATCCTCGAGGCTGAGTAGGCAGCCAAACATGAATGGACAGTCTCATGCCCCTGAATTCTGAGGGGTCGCCAATTTCCCCCATTGGCAATGTTTGGATGATAGTGAGGCATGGGATTGAATGGGGAACTCAGGAGAGCGAGACATCAGAGTCCCTCTGCATATGCATTCTTGCTTAGCCAGAATCTGGGCTAGCTGGCTTCCTCTGAACAGCTAGGTTCTCTGTACGTAAGTTGCGGGTGAGGTTGGCTACCTTCCCACCCATGCTCTGAGACTACTATAGGTGAGCTCTCAGAACACACCGACACAGACAGACACACACACACACGCACACACATTACTGTCAGGTCTTGTACTACAGCATATGGTGAAAGCTGGGGCTGTCTGGGGTCTGTGGGCATGAGAGCTGCTGCCTTACAATCTCTACAAGCCAGGTTTGAACCTGTCATCAATGACCACAGTGTAGGAGGTTTTTGAATTCTGGTCTCTTTCCAACTCATGCATTTCTCTTCTCGCCTTCTCTGTCTCTAACTTTCACATGCTCTCATACACTCTGTCTTCACTTATTTATATTTTACTTATATACTTATTTTACTGACAGGTCCAGATATACAAAGAGAGTTACCAGAGCACTGCTGAGCTCTGGTTTGTTGTGTTGGCGATTTCACCCAGGCTACTGGAGCATCAGTTTGTAAGTCTTTCTGACAGAAGTCATATTCTGTCTCCTCATTTCCATGCCAGTATCACTCAGAGTTTATAATAAAGAGATACATACATATATATAAACATATATATTTATATATCTGTCAATTTTTGAGTTGTCGACCTATGTATTTGACCTTAATTCAGAATTACCACATTTATAACAGCCTAGTTTTCAGAAATAATTGGACATATAGATGGAGAAGGATTCAATACAGTTATAAATAATAGAACCTTCCAGTAGCATTTCTAATCATGTTTCTATCAGCATCCTTATTGTAATTATCATAGCCCAGAACTTCCCTCCTTTTTCTAGTGTAAGCTTCAATACGTATGTGTTTGTTTTCTTTTTCCGGAAATCTTAATTTCCTTGGACCCTAAAGTGTTAGGGAATTTTTGAAGCAGCCCTCTGTTTCTCAGCAGATGGTTTCTTTGTTTCTGCTGTAATCAGGTCTTCTTGTTGTTTTTGTTTTCATTATTTTTTATTTTTTCAAGTCCTCCTAAATCATCCCCATTTATTTGCATATTTATTTATTTAGTCAGGTATCACATGAGGGTCATTTCTTCTGCTTGATAGATTTTATCTATAATTGAAGGGAACTCTTGACTCACAATGCATTTCCTGGGGCAAATACTACACACGTATGGTGAAGGCTTGGGTTGTCTGGGGTCTGTGGGCATTAGAGCTTCTGCCTTACCATCTCTACAACCCAGGTTAGAACCTGTCATGAATGAACAGAGTCTATGGTGTTTTTGACTTCTGGTCTATTTCCAACTCCTCTATTTATTTTCTCTCCTTCTCTGTCTCTGACTCACAGGCTCTCACTCACTCTGTCTGCACTCAGTAATATTTTACTTATATCCTTATTTTATTGACAGGCCCAGATATACAAAGAGAGTTGCCAGAGCACTGCTGAGCTCTGGCTTGTTTTGTTGCTGATTTCACGTAGGCTTTTTGAGCCTCAGCTTTGTAAGTCTCACTGACACAAGCCATATTCTGTCTCCTCATATCCATGGCAGTATCTCTCAGACTTTATAATAAAGATATACATCCATATACATATATAAATATACATATATATCTGTTGTTTTTAGAATTGTCGACCTATCGTCTTCCTGTGTTTTTTATTATTTTTTTTTTCAAATCCTCCTAGATCATCCCCATATATTTGCATATTTATTTATATATTTAGTCCGATATCACATGAGGGTCATTTCTTCTGTCTGATAGATTTTCTCTTATAATTGAAGGGAACTTTGGACACACAATACATTTCCTTTTGCAGATACTACACACTACTACATCTACTACTGCACTGTTTTTGAGAGTGACATCCAGTGCACAATGGATTAGTATTGCATGGCTCTAAAGAATGTTGCCTATTTAACCTACAATGTTTTTAACCTCACAAATATTTATTATGTTCTTTCTTGGTGGATGAAAGTTTTACAGTCAATAGTTACATGTAATAGTGGCTATGGGGGTAAAATTTCCCACCTTCCCTGTATTTCTGTACATCATTTGTAACTTTCCTATTGAGGAGAAGGAAACAGTCATAAATTGAGAGAGCAGGGCCCAAGCAGGAAGAGAGTCAGTGAGACAGCTGCAGCTCTGATTTGCCACTAGCCCACCTTTTCCCTAATTGGGTAAGTGATGACCAGGGGCTCAAAATGGGGTCTTGGGCTTCCCCATAGTTCTCTGGCATTCTTGCTTGGCCAGAATCTGGGCTAGCTGGCTTGCCCTGACCAGCTAGGTTCTCTGTACATAAGTTTCGGGTGAGGCTGGCTACCTTGACACCCATGCTCTGAGACTACTATAGGTGAGCTCAGAGCACACACAGACAAATACAGACAGACAGACAGACACACACACACACACACATTACTGTCAGGTATGGTAATACAGCATATGATGAAGACTGGGGCTGTCTGGCGTCTGTGGGCATGAGAGCTGCTGCCTTACAATATCTACAAGCCAGCTTTCAACCTGTGATCAATGAACACAGTGTAGGAGGTTTTTGAATTCTGGTCTCTTTCCAACTCATCTATTTCTCTACTCGCCTTCTCTAACTCTCACATTCTCTGGCTGGCTGGGGGCGTGTCCCTGGGACAACAGGCCAATCAGAGTCGAGCTGATGTGGCTGGTGGGCGGGCCTTCCAGAGGCGGCCCAATGAGCGTGCTCCAATGCCTTGTTAGCGGTGCTCAAGGCCGCTGGCCAATCACTGACTAAGGACCCGGACCCTCCTGGTCGTGTCCAAGCACACTGGCCAATGATATTGCTGGCAGGGGTTCTGGGAGTAGCCTAGGCGTCTGGCCTATCAGAGCATGGCTGGCACCCTGTGGGCGGGCCTTTTGAGGGAAGCCCGACTATGGGAGCTCAGAGCTGGCCTTTAAAGGCTGGGCGTGCTTGAGGAAGTGTGAAGCAGGATTCAGCCCAGGGTCCTGCTTTGCAGAAGCTGTCCAGTGAGCATGTGTATAACTCCATTTGTGCCTGTGCCTCTGTGGATGTGTGCATGTGTGTGACTGTGAGAGTGTGTGTTTGTGTGTGTGTGTGTGTGAGGGAGGAAGAGACAGAGAGAACAACAGAATCACTGTGGCACAGGTGATTTTGTGCAAAACACTTGGCACATTCTGATTTACAGCTCAATATTGACATCATTGTAGCTCTCCTTGGCCCTTGGTCACTTTTCTTCTTTTCAGATGTGAAGACACTGAAGAGGGAGAGGTTTTTGCCCTGAGGATTGCACTGGGAACTAGCAGCTGCCCTGTGTGTGTTGCCAGACAAGGAAACTTGTGGTTCCTGTCCATGTGGAGAGTCTCCTGGATGAGTTCCTTCTCCAGCCTATTTCTCTCGATACCGTTGGAGCTGCATATAGCTAATGATTTGGAGATTTAACTCCTTTGGACAATTCTTTTCCTGATGCACAGTTTCTCTCCAGGTTTTAGCAATCAATTGTTTGAATGTCATATCGAATCCATTGTAGAAAATGACTACATCAGTGTCTTGCTATCTCCCTCTCTCTGTCTATATATATATATATATATATATATATACATATATATATATATATATATATATATATATATGTAACATGTAGAGGTCTGAAAATATTTAAGCTAGAGACCTGCATAGCTCTGGATTATGGTAGTAATGTGGATACACCTGGCCCTTCTGAGCCACAGTCATAAGAGACTTCTCACAGAGTCATTCCTATACAAAAGAGACTTCTCACAGAGTCATTCCTATACAAATCTCTCTCAGCACAAACTACTGCTGCCAAATGATCTACTTCCCTCTTGCTATTTTTCTCCACCGAGTCCTATCCAAAAACTATAAATCAAAGAAGAAATAAACATAGTGCAGTTCCATGCACACAGGACAGGCTGAGGCTGGACCAGGGAGATGCAATACGCCACCCTGCATCTTGGCTGGAGCATCACTAATACTAATTCCAATTTGGTGAAGCAAGGGCAGTTGTGGAGAGTGGGCTACAGGCCGAGTGTTGCTTCTCATAGTGGGGTAAGACCTAGATTTTCTAAGTGTAACCTTTCCTCACAAACATAAAATAACAATGCCACTTGTAAGAAGTATGCATGGGCATGGAGGATTTGTCTTCAGTGCTCTGGCACTGATCAACACAGGTCCAGAATTTCTGTACTTTTCTGTCACTGTCATTCTGTCTCTCTGACCTTCTGTATGTGCCTTCTTCACTGGGCCCTTACTGGAAGTCAGTGCATGCATCATTAACTCGGTCTTCCTGGTGTTGAAATTTTCCTTTCTTTGCCCTTTGAATTATTTAATCTCGTGCATAAGGTGTAGTACAGTGGGGAACTGAGGAGGTAGCGATCCTACTGCAGTTAACAGTCATGTGTCCATTTCCAGCTGCAGCTGTCCAGACCCTGTGTGCATGACTCCCATTATTCAGGGCCCTAAGGCTGACACTCAGCCTAAATGCAGCCCTCCTCACCTTCTTGCACAGCGTCCTAGTCCTTATTCCATGAGAGCCCAGGTCAAGAGAAGTGAAACTCTATCCCCCTGGCACACACATTGTGCTTTTCCTCTATTGGGCCGAATGTAAAGGATCTGTGGTACTGATTGCCACACCAGTTTCTTCATTTTCCATGCAAAACAGAAGCTTCCAGTATTCAGAAAGAGGGTGTTTTGATGGCTGTGAAATGTCTTTTCCAAGTGCCTCATGGTGTTTCAAATCCTTTTGAAACCTGAAGTTCTTTCTGTGGACATGAGAGCTGCTGCCTTACAATCTCTGCAAGCCAGGTTAGAACCTGTCATCAATGAACACAGTGTAGGAGGTTTTTGAATTCTGAGACACTGAAGAGGGAGAGGTTTTTTCACTGAGGCTTGCACTGGGAACTAGCAGCTGCCCTGTGTGTGTTGCCAGACAAGGAAACTTGTGGTGCCTGTCCATGTGGGGAGTCTCCTGGATGAGTTCCTTCTTGAGCCTTTTTCGACTGGTCCCATTGGAGTTGCACTGACTAGGGGCCTTGACACTCCATGGCGTGTCCTAGCACACTGCCCAATGATATTGCTTGCAGGGGTTCTGGACGTGGCCTAGGCATCTGGCATATCAGAGCATGGATGTTGCCCTGTCTGCGGGCCTTCTGAAGTAAGCCCGACATTATGAGCTCAGGGCTGGCCTTAAAAGGCTGGGCGTGCTTCCAGGAAGTGTGAAGCAGAGTTCACCCAAGGACCTGCCTTGCAGAAGCTGTCCAGTGTGCATTTGTATAACTCCGTTTGTGCCTGTGTCTCTGTGGATGTGTGCGTGTGTAACTGTGAGAGTGTGTGTTTGTGTGCGTTTTTGTGTGTGTGTGACATGTAGAGGTCTGAAAATATATTTTAGCTAGAGACCTGCACAGCTCTGGATTCAGGTAGTAATGCGGATACACCTGGCCCTTCAGAGCCATAGTCATGAGAGACATCTCACAGAGCCATTCGTTTACCTCTTCTCACTCTACAAATCTCTCTCAGCACAAACTAAGGCTGCCAAATCATCTACTTCCCTCCTGCATATGACGTAGTACATTGGGGAACTGAGGAGACAGCGATCCTGCTGCAGGTAACAGGCATATGTCCATCTCCAGCTGCAGGTGTCCAGGCCCTCTGTGCTTGCCTCCCATTGTCCAGGGCCCCGAGGCTGACACTCAGCCTAAATGCAGCCCTCCTCAATTTCCTGCACTGCATCCTTGTCCTTGTTACATGAGAGTCCAGGTCAAGAGAAGTGAAACTCTATCCCCCTGGCACACACATTGTGCTTTCCCTCTATTGGGCCGAATGTAAAGGATCTGTGGTACTGATGGCCACACCAGTGTCCAGATTTTCCACGCAAAACGGAAGCTTCCAGGGTTCAGAAAGAGGGTTTTTTGATGGCTGTGAAATGTCTTTTCCAAGTGCCTCATGGGGTTTCAAATCCTTTTGAAACCTGAAGTTCTTTTCTTGTATCTAGGGAATATTCTCACCTCTGGCCAGAATGCCCTCCCAACTAGGAGCACAGCTATCCTGGGGTCAGGAGGTCTGCCAGCCTGCTAGCTCCTGGAGGGATTCCTGAATATAATGTCCTCAGGTCCCAAGTGGTAACAGGTGTTTCCAATTGCCTGTATTAGCAGCAGCCAGGCCCTCAGGTGAGGGGCGGGGATGTGATCTCCACTGGAAACTCCTAATTCAGCCAATGGAGGCATCCATCTTCCTTTTGTCTCTCCATAGCAAGGGCCCGGAGAGTTTGTGCTTCCTGCAAGCAGAGCAACTTTGTATGGGACACTCATGGGTGCCTACTTCTGGGAATCTCTCTGAGTGTGATGTGTGGACACCAGGACACCATAATCAGGGATTGTGAGGCCATCAGAGCAATTGCCTTAGCAGGACCCAAAGGGGAGGTGTAAGTGGCTGGGTTCATCCACTATTGTTTGGTCAAACACAGTCCCCATATATGTTGAGACACAACTCTTTCTGGGTTCTTTCTGGGCTTGTAATCTGCTGTCCACTGAGAAGTGGACTGGGAGCCTGAAGTCTGAGTATGCAGCCAAAGGTGACTGGACAGGGTCCTGCCTCTGAATTCTGAGGGGTGCCCCAGCTTCCCCCATTGGCAGTGTTTAGAAGATAGATAGTGAGGCATGAGATTGAATAGGGAACTCAGGAGATTTAGACATGAGAGTCCCTTTGCAAATTCATTCTTGCTTCGCCAGAATCTGGGCTAGCTGGCTTTCCCTAACCAGCTGGGTTCTCTGTACATAAGTTGCAGGTGCGGCTGGATACCTTGCCAGCCACAGTCTTAGACTACTCTAGGTGAGTTCTGAGCACACACAGACACACACAGACAGATAAACAGACACACACACACACACACACACACACACACACATTACTGTCAGGTCTGGTTGTACAGCATATGGTGAAGGCTGGTGCTGTTAGGGGTCTGTGGGCATGAGAGCTGCTGCCTACAATCTCTACAAGCGAGGTTTGAACCTGTCATCAATGAACACAGTGTAGGAGGTTTTTGAATTCTGAGACACTGAAGAGGGAGAGGTTTTTGCCCTAAGGCTTGCACTGGGAACTAGCAGCTGCCCTGTGTGTGTTGCCAGACTAGGAAACTTGTGGTGCCTGTCCATGTGGAGAGCCTCCTAGATGAGCTCCTTCTCAAGCCTTTTTCGATCGGTCCCGTTGGAGCTGCATATAGCTAATGATTTGGAGATTTTACTCCTTTGGACAATTCTTTTCCTGATGCAGAGTTTCTCTGCAGGATTTAGCAATCTATTATCTGAATGTCATATCGAATCCATTGTAGAAAATGTCTACATCAGTGTCTCTCTCAATCTCTCTCTCTCTCTCTGTCTCTCTCTATATATGTAACATGTAGAGGTCTGAAAATATTTTTTAGCTAGAGACCTGCACAGCTCTGGATTAGGATAGTAAAGTGGATACACCTGGCCCTTCTGAGCCACAGTCATGAGAGACATCTCACAGAGCCATATCGTTTATCACTCTACAAATATCTCTCAGCACAAACTGACACTGCCAAATCATCTACTGCAATACCTCTGCCAAATCGTATACTTCCCTCTTGCTCATTTTGTCCACCGAGTCCTATCCCAAAACTGTAAATCAAAGAAGAAATAGACATAGCACAGTTCTCTGCACACAGGACAGGCTGAGGCTGGCCCAGGGAGATGCAATAAGCGAGCCTGCATCTTGGCTGGAGCATCACTAAGACTAATTCCAATTTGGAGAGGCGGGGACAGTTTTGGAGACTGGGCTGCCGGCCAAGTGTTGATTCTCAGAGTGCCTAAGACCTAGATGTTCTAAGTGTTACCTTTCCTCAAAAACATAAAATAGCAATGCCACTCGTAAGAAGTGGTTATTGTTGTTGTTGATGTTGTTGTTACTGACCTTGCATCTGACAGACACAAAAGGAGAGAGCAGAGGAAACACAGGGTGGGAGAGAAAGATAGAGTTCCTAAAGACCTGCTTCACCCCCTGTAAAGCGACTCCCCTGCAGGTGGCGGTCAAGGACAAGGAAAGCATTGTCCTGAGTAGCCCATTTGAAGTCGTGAAATATTTCCTTTGCCTTTTTCTTTTTTTACTTTCTATTTTCTTGATAATTCACTGTAATAAATAGACAGGAATTGAGAGGGAAGGGAGGTAGAGAGAGTTTGAGACACAGAGAGAGACACCTGCAGCACTTCCGCACCACTTGTAAAGATTTCCCCTGGCAGGTGGGGACCAGAGTGTTGAAGCCCAGTCCCCCTGCATTGAAACATGAGTGCTTACCTGGGTGTGGCACCACCTGGTACCCTTGATGGGACACTTTTTTTTAGCAATGAAAAGAAATTCTCGGGGCAAGGTAATAAATAAATGAAGAAGTAAATAAAAGTTCATTTACATTAACTCAGTGGAAACACACAGAGACATATACGTCTCTGTTACCTGTATTACTTCATGTATGGATGGATTGCCTCAAGGGGTTATAGCCTCAGCTCAGTGCCTGCACCACGAATAATCCACAGCCCCTGCACTCCATTTGTTCCCCTTTCGCTGCCCTTGTTGCTTGGTCACTGTGGTGGTTATTGTTGTGGTTGTTGTTGTTGTTTTGACCTTGCATCAGAAGAGAAAAGGAGAGAGCAGGGGAAATACAGAGTGGGAGAGAAAGATAGAGCCCCTAAAGACCTGCTTCAGCCCCTGTAAAGCGACTCCCCTGCAGGTGGGGGTCTGGGCGCCCGACCCCAGACCCTTCCACCTGTCCCCTCTTTTTGTGAGCGCCACAAGCCCTTAACCCTCTGACATACCGCCAAACCTCCCTGGATTTACTTTTGAAGGCAATATGACCTGCCTCGTTTTGAATCCTCATTATCCTGAGGGTCAGTCCTGGAGAAAGTGTCATGACATGACACACGGAGATCTCTGTTATCAGAGAGCACCTGGAACAGCAGCTGGGGCTCTAGTGCCAGGGTAGGAGCAACTCCCCATCCACCCTCCACGGAGTCCACCTGCCTGCATTTTGGTCCTTTTCCCTCCAAAAAAGATTTTTCCCTTTTTTCACTTTGAAAAATGGAGCAGACAGGTTACCCAGGCAGGGGAAAAAAATAAAAAGCCTTTTTTTTTTTTTTTTTTTTTTTACCAAAGTGAATAACCATCCTTTGGGAAGTATAGGTTTTGAACCTGAAAACTCTGTCTGTCTGTCTCTTAGTCCACAGAATGAGCCACTAGCCGAGCCAGATCTCATGCTCAGATGGGCTGTTTTTGCCAGTCAAAGGTCTGCACAGCGCACTAGGGATTGGGCGGCCTGAGACCCAAATGTTACATTGTAAATGGACTGTTAGCAGTTCTTGCTCCCCAGGACATTGGACTGTCTCAACTCCCTCCCCTACAGCATGAAAAACAGACTCTTGCCAACCTTGGAGCAACTGGAGTGGGGGCGAGGGGAGCTGTTTGCATGTCTGCGCTGCTCATGCCCAGGTGTCTGTGGGGGTCCATGGCAGAGGCTGTAAGGGGACTAGGGGGCAGAAGGAGACTGTTTGAGAGGCAGGCTGCAGGCAGGGGAGCCCGTGAGTGTGTGCAGGGCTGTGTGTGTGGGTGTGGTGGCAGGGGGTTAGGGCAGGTCCCCCTGCTGGATGGTGAGATGGCAGCTGGGCTGGCCCTGGGCCCTCAGGGCTGAAGGGCAGAAGCAGGGTGGCAGTAAAGGAGCGCAGGGAGGCACACAGTAGATGTTAGTTGGGAGCTGGGGGACAGAGGGTAAGGGGAAAGGGGGCATCCTTGAGTAGGGCTCTGGACTAGAAAGTGGGGGCAGCTAGAGGCATGGAAGGTCCCAGGAATCAGGGACTGACAGGAACAGATTCCTGCACCCACCCACTGGATAGAAGCTGCAGCAGCCAGAGCAGTAGCCCTGGCTTGCCTAGGCCAAGGGCCCTGAGTGAGTCCCTCAGAGGATGAGGAAGAGGAGGACGGGGAGGAGGAGGAGGAGGAGTAGGAGGATGAGGAAGAGGAGTAGGAAGAAGAAGAGGAGGAGGAGGAGGAGGGGCAGGAGGGCATCTGTCAGTAGGCAACAGGATTAATAGAGGCCTCCATTAAGGAGGCATGTGTCCAGGCAGGCACCCACCAACCCTCAGGGGCAGCTCAGGGCACCCAGGGACTTGGTGTGGGTATCTCTGGGGCGGGGACTGTCAGTCAGTCAGCAAGACTGTGTGTCAGTGCAAATGGTGGGACAGGGGCCTAGCGGACCTTCATCCCTCGCCCTGGACTGTCAGATGCCAGACCCATGCCCAGACACACACCAATCTGCCCATAGCCCCTTGGCCAGGCCGACCAGCACCTGCTTTGGCCTGGGACTCTGGCTCTGGTGGCTGCCCACCACCCCTCAGGTCAAGTTCAGCATGGGGGTCATGGCTGCTGGTCAACTAGATGGGCGGTGAGCCCGTGGCCTAGCAACCACAGGAGCCCTCTGTGATGTACTAGCCCTTGGCAATCTGTGCTGGCCACACTGGCACTGGGCAGCCCAATTTCCCTGCCAGTAGGTCAGGCAACAGCACCCAGACGCCTGGGCCCTGGCACATAGGGACGGAAGGATGGGAAGACAGTGCTGACCGACGAGGGACCTCAGGGCTGGCAGCCAAGAGAAGCCAGGTGGAGGTGTGCCCGGGATCCAGGGAGCCAAGGCCAGAGCTGCCTGCATGCCTGCCTGCCTTCCTGGATGTCTGTATGCTGCCTTTGTCCAGGTAGGTTTCTCATGTCCCCACCACTCCTGTCCTCTCCTGTCCTCTCCTGTCCACACCATCCTCTCCCCTCTCCTCTCCTCTGCACTTTGCTTCTCTCCTTTGTCTGTCCTCTCTTCCAGGTGCCCTGCTCACCAGCTCCAGCACTTGTGATGGTTCTCCAGTGACAGCTGTTCGCAACCCCTTCCACCCCCTGCCTGCCCCTAACATGACCGAGCTCACAGGGTCTCTGGCTCACCCCACCCACACCCACACGCCCCGAACACATTCCCTGGTTCAGACCCTCAGCCCTATTCAGCCAAACTGGCCCCTTTGGAACCTACCTGTGCATCGTTGATTGTCTTCACCATTCAAGGAGAGATCTCCTTTTGTACTTAGCTTGGTTGACTGGTGGATGGATGGATGGATGAATGGATGGATAGATGGATGGGTGGATGGATTGATGGCCAGGTCAATGGATCGGTTTTTTAGAGGCAGAGTACCATCTAGGGGTACTGGAGACCTCTGGTGTCAGATCCTTAGTCAATGTCAAATGTAAAACATTAATTCATCAATAACAAAAATGAATAAGCACCTAAATAAATAAATAAATAAATAAATAAATGAATATAAAAACTGGGTTAAAAAATACATGGCGTCTTTGCCTTTATGCATATGGTATGCTGTGAGGATCTTAACAAGGAAAGCATTGTCCTGAGTAGCCCATTTGAAGTCGTGGAATATTTCCTTTGCCTTTTTCTTTTTTTACTTTCTATTTTCTTCATAATTCACTGTAATAAATAGACAGGAATTTAGAGGGAAGGGAGGGAGAGAGAGTTTGAGACACAGAGAGAGACACCTGCAGCACTCCTCACCACTTGTAAAGATTTCCCCTGGCAGGTGGGGACCGAAGTGTTGAAGCCCAGTCCCCCTGCATTGAAACATAAGTGCTTACCTGGGTGTGGCACCACCTGGTACCCTTGATGGGACACATTTTTTTAGCAATGAAAAGAAATTCTCGTGGCAAGGTAATAAATAAATGAAGAAGTAAATAAAAGTGCATTTACATTAACTCAGTGGAAACACACAGGGACATATACGTCAGAGGAAATACATAGTGGGAGAGAAAGATAGAGCTCCTAAAGACCTGCCTCACCCCCTGTAAAGCGACTCCACTGCAGGTGGCGGTCTGGCGGCCAGACCCCAAATCCTTCCACCTGTCCCCACTATTCGTGAGCGCCACAAGCCCTTAACCCTCTGACATACCGCCAAACCTCCCTGTATTTACTTTTGAAGGCAGTATCACCTGCCTCGTTTTGAATCCTCATTATCCTGAGGGTCAGTCCTGGAGACAGTGTCATGACATGACACACGGAGATCTCTGTTATCAGAGAGCACCTAGAACAACAGCTGGGGCTCTAGTGCTAGGGCAGGAGCAACTCCCCATCCACCTTCCAAGGAGTCCACCTGCCTGCATTTTGGTCCTTTTCCCTCCAAAAAAGATTTTTCCCTTTTTTCACTTTTTTCCTTTTTTCACTTTTTTTCACTTCACTTTTTTCACTTCACAGTCAGCAAGACTGTGTGTCAGTGCACATGGTGGGGCAGGGGCCTGGCGGACCTTGGTCCCCAGCCCTGGGCTGTCAGATGCCAGCCCCATGCCAAGACACACACCAATCTGCCCAAAGCCCCTTGGCTCGGCCGACCTGCACCAGCTTTGGCCTGGGGCTTTGGCTCTGGTGGCTGGCCACCACCCCTCAAGGTCGAGTTCAGGGTGGGGGTCATGGCTGCTGGTCAACTGGATGGGCGGGGTCCCCGTGGCCTAGCAACCACAGGAGCCCTCTGTGATGTCCTAGCCCCTGGCATTCTGTGCTGGCCACACTGGCACTGGGCAGCCCAACTGCCCGGCCACTAGGTCAGCCAGCAGCGCCCAGACGCCTGGGCCCTGGCACAGAGGGACGGAAGGATGGGAAGACAGTACTGAACAACGAGGGACCTTAGGGCTGGCAGCCAAGACAAGACAGATGGAGGTGTTCCCGGGATCCAGGGAGTCCAGGTCAGAGCTGCCTGCATGCCTGCCTGCCTTCCTGGATGTCTGTATGCTGCCTTTGTCCAGGTAGGTTTCTCAGGTCCCCTCCAATCCTGTCCTCTCCTGTCCTCTCCTGTTCTCTCCTGTCCTCACCATCCTCTCCCCTCTCCTCTCCTCTGCACTTTGCTTCTCTCCTCTGTCTGTCTTCTCTTCCAGGTGCCCAGCTCAACAGCTCCATCACTTGTGATGGTTCTCCAGTGACAGCTGTTTGCAACCCCTTCCACCCCATCCCTGCCCCTGACGTGACCCAGCTCACAGGGTCTCCGGCTCACCCCACCCACACCCACACCCCCCAACACATTCCCTGCTTCAGCTCCTCTGCCCTATTCAGCCGAACTGACCCCTTTGCAACCTACCTATTTATCATTGTTTGTCTTCACCATTCAAGGAGAGATCTCCTTTTGTACTCAGCTTGGTTGACTGGTGGATGGATGGATGAATGGATGCATGGATGGATGGATGGATTGATGGATGGATAGATTGATGGGTGTATGGATGCATGGACAGGTCAATGGATTGGTTTTGTAGAGGCATAGTACCATCTAGGGGTATTGAGATCACTGGTGTCAGAGCCCGAGTCTATGTCAAATGGTGAGATGGCAGCTGGTCTGGCCCTGGTCCCCCAGGGCTGAAGGGCAGAAGCAGGGTGGCAGTAAAGTAGCGCAGGGAGGCACACAGTAGATGTTAGTTGGGGAGCTGGGGGACAGAGGGCAAGGGGAAAGGGGGCATCCTTGAGGATGTGTCTCGAATAGAGTGTGGCTGTAGTCGGAGGCATGGAAGGTCCCAGGAACCAGGGACTGACAGGAACTGATTCCTGCACCCACCTAAATAAATAAATAAATATAAACACTGGGTTAAAAAATACATGGTGTCTTTGCCTTTCTGCATATGGTATGCTATGAGGATCTTAACAAGGAAAGCATTGTCCTGAGTAGCCCCATTGAAGTAGTGGAATATTTCCTTTTCCTTTTTCTTTTTTTACTTTCTATTTTCTTCATTATTTATTGGAATAAATCGACAGGAATTGAGAGGGAAGGGAGGGATAGAGAGTTTGAGACACAGAGAGAGTCACCTGCAGCACTCCTCACCACTTGTAAAGACTTCCCCAGGCAGGTGGGGAACAGGGTCTTGAAGCCCAGTCCCCTGCATTGTAACATGATTGCTTAACTGGGTGTGGCACCACCTGGTACCCTTGATGGGACACTTTTTTTAGCAATGAAAAGAATTTCTCGTGGCAAAGTAATGAATAAATGAAGAAATGCATTTACATTAACTCTATGGAAACACACAGGGTCATATATATCTCTTTTACCTGTATTACTTTTTCATTTATGGATTGATTGCCTCAAGGGGTTATTGCCTCAGCTCAGTGCCTGCGCCACGAATAATCCACAGCTCCTGCACTCCATTTGTTCCCCTTTCGCTGCCCTTGTTGCTTGGTCACTGTGGTGGTTATTGTTGTGGTTGTTGTTGTTGTTACAGATCTTGCAGCGGACAGAGAGAAAAGGAGAGAGCATGGGAAATACAGAGTGGGAGAGAAAGATAGAGCCCCTAAAGACCTGCTTCACCCCCTGTAAAGCGACTCCCCTGCAGGTGGGGTTCTGGGCGCCAGACCACAGACCCTTCCACCTGTCCCCTCTTTTCGTGAGCGCCACAAGGCCTTAACCCTCTGACATACCGCCAAAACTCCCTGTATTTACCTTTGAAGGTAATATGACCTGCCTCGTTTTGAATCCTCATTTTGGTCCTTTTCCCTCCAAAAAAGATTTTTCCCTTTATTCACTGAGAAACAGCCTACAGACAGGTTACCAAGGCAGGGGGAAAATAAAAAGGCTTTTTTTTTTTTTTTAACCGTAGTGAATGACCATCTTCTGGGTAGCACAGGTTTTGAACCTGAAAACTCTGCCTGTCTGTCTCCTAGTCCACAGAAAGAGCCACTAGCCCAGCCAGATCTCACACTCAGATGGGGTGTTTTTGCCAGTCAAATGTCTGCACAGCGCACTAGGGATTGGGCGGCCTGAGACCCAAATGTTACATTGTAGATGGACTGTTTGCAGTTCTTGCTCCCCAGGACATTGGACTGTCTCAACTCCCTCCCCTACAGCATGAAAAATAGACTCCTGACAACCTTGGAGCAACTGGAGTGGGGGCGAGGGGAGCTGTTTGCATGTCTGCGCTGCTCATGCCCAGGTGTCGGTGGGGGGCCGTGGCAGAGGCTGTAAGGGGGCTAGGGGGCAGAAGGAGACTGTTTGTGAGGCAGGCTGCAGGCAGGGGAGCCCGTGAGTGTGTGAAGGGCTGTGTGTGTGGGTGTGATGTCAGGGGGTTAGGGCAGGTCCCCCTGCTGGATGGTGAGATGGCAGCTGGGCTGGCCCTGGGCCCCCAGGGCTGAAGGGCAGGAGCAGGGTGGCAGTAAAGTAGCACAGGGAGGCACACAGTAGATGTTAGTTGGGGAGCTGGGGGACAGAGGGCAAGGGGAAAGGGGGCATCCTTGAGGAGGGGTCTGAACTAGAGAGTAGGGGGAGCTGGAGACATGGAAGGTCCCAGGAACCAGGGTCTGACAGGAACAGATTCCTGCACCCACCCACTGGATAGAAGCTGCAGCAGCCAGAGCAGCAGCCCTGGCTTGCCTAGGCCAAGGGCCCTGAGTGAGTCCCTTTGAGGATGAGGAAGAGAAGGAGGAGGAGGTGGAGGAGAAGGAGTAGGAGGAGGAGGCGGAGGAAGAGGAGGAGGAAGAACAGGAACATGAGGAGGAGGAGGTGCAGGAGGGCAGATATCAGTAGGCAACGGGATTAATAGAGGTCTCCATTACGGAGGCATGTGTCCAGGCAGGCACCCACCACTCCTCAGGGGCAGCTCAGGGCACCCAGAGACCTGGTGTGGGTATCTCTGGGCCGGGGACTGTCAGTCAGTCAGCAAGACTGTGTGTCAGTGCACATGGTGGGACAGGGGCCTGGCGGACCTTGGTCCCCAGCCCTGGGCTTTCAGATGCCAGCCCCATGCCCAGACACACACCAATCTGCCCAAAGTCCCTTGACCCGGCAGACCTGCACCAGCTTTGGCCTGGGGCTTTGGCTCTGGTGGCTGGCCACCACCCCTCAAGGTCGAGTTCAGGGTGGGGGTCATGGCTGCTGGTCAACTGGATGGGCGGTGTCCCCATGGCATAGCAACCACAAGAGCCCTCTGTGATGTCCTAGCCCCTGGCATTCTTTGCTGGCCACACTGGCACTGGGCAGCCCAACTGCCCGGCCACTAGGTCAGCCAGCAGTGCCCAGACGCCTGGGCCCTGGCACAGAGGGATGGAAGGATGGGAAGACAGTGCTGACCGACGAGGGACCTTAGGGCTGGCAGCCAAGAGAAGACAGATGGAGGTGAGCCCGCGATCCAGGGAGTCCAGGCCAGAGCTGCCTGCATGCCTGCCTGCCTTCCTGGATGTCTGTATGCTGCCTTTGTCCAGGTAGGTTTCTCAGGTCCCCTCCACTCCTGTCCTCTCCTGTCCTCACCACCCTCTCCCCTCTCCTCTCCTCTGCATTTTGCTTCTCTCCTCTGTCTGTCTTCTCTTCCAGGTGCCCTGCTCAACAGCTCCAGCACTTGTGATGGTTCTCCAGTGACAGCAGTTCGCAACCCCTTCCACCCCCTCCCTGCCCCTGACGTGAAACAGCTCACAGGGTCTCCAGCTCACCCCACCCACACCCATACCCCCTAACACATTCCCTGGTTCAGCCCCTCTGCCCTATTCAGCCGAACTGGCCGCTTTGCAACCTACATATGCATCGTGGTTTGTCCTCACCATTCAAGCAGAGATCTCCTTTTCTACTTAGCTTGGTAGACTGCTGGATGGATGGATGGATGGATGGATGGTTGGATAGATTGAAGGGTGGATGGATGCATGGACAGGTCAATGGATTGGTTTTGTAGAGTCAGAGTATCATCTAGGGGTACTTGAGACCGCTGGTGTCAGAGCCAGAGTCTATGTCAAATGTAAAACAGTAATTCATCAATAACAAAAATGAATAAGCACCTAAATAAATAAATAAATATAAACACTGGGTTAAAAAATATGTGACGTCTTTGCCTTTCTGCATATGGTATGCTGTGAGGATCTTAACAAGGAAAGCATTGTCCTGAGTAGCCCCTTTGAAGTAGTGGAATATTTCCTTTTCCTTTTTCTTTTTTTACTTTCAATTTTCTTGATTATTTACTGGAATAAATTGACAGGAATTGAGTGGGAAGGTAGGGATAGAGAGTTTGTGACACAGAGAGAGTCACCTGTAGCATTTCTGCACCACTTGTAAAGATTTCCCCCGGCAGGTGGGGACCAGGGTCTTGAAGCCCAGTCCTCCTGCATTGTAACATGAGTGCTTAACTGGGTGTGGCACCACCTGGTACCCTTGATGGGACACTTTTTTTTAGCAATGAAAAGAAATTCTCGTGGCAAGGTAATGAATAAATGAAGAAATAAACAAAAGTGCATTTACATTAACTCTGGAAACACACAGGGACATACACATCTCTGTAACCTGTATTACTTATTCATTGATTGATTGATTGCCTCAAGGGGTTATTGCCTCAGCTCAGTGCCTGCGCCACGAATAATCCACAGCCCCTGCACTCCTTTTGTTCCCCTTTCGCTGCCCTTGTTGCTTGGTCACTGTGGTGGTTATTGTTGTGGTTGTTGTTGTTGTTTTGACCTTGCATCAGACAGAGAGAAAAGGAGAGAGCAGGGGAAATACAGAGTGGGAGAGAAAGATAGAGCCCCTAAAGACCTGCTTCACCCCCTGTAAAGCGACTCCCCTTCAGGTGGGGGTCTGGGCGCCAGACCCCAGACCCTTCCACCTGTCCCCTCTTTTCTTGAGCGCCACAATTCCTTAACCCTCTGACATACCGCCAAACAAACCTGGATTTACTTTTGAAGGCAATATGACTTGCCTCGTTTTGAATCCTCATTATCCTGAGGGTCAGTCCTGGAGACAGTATCATGACACGACACATGGAGATCTCTGTTATCAGAGAACACATGGAATAGCAGCTGGGGCTCTAGTGCCAGGGCAGGAGCAACTCCACATCCACCGTCCACGGAGTCCACCTGCCTGCATTTTGGTCCTTTTCCCTTGTAAAAAGATTTTTCCCTTTTTTTAACCAAGAAACATGCAACAGATAGGTTACCCAGGCAGGGGGGAAAAAATAAATAAAAAGCCATTTTTTTTTTAACCATACCAAATGACCATCTTCTGGGAAGTACAGGTTTTGAACCTGAAAAGTCTGTCTTTCTGTCTCCTAGTCCACAGAAAGAGCCACTAGCCCAGCCAGATCTCACGCTCAGATGGGGTGTTTTTGCCAGTCAAAAGTCTGCACAGTGCACTAGGGATTGGGCGGCCTGAGACCCAAATGTTACATTGTAGATGGACTGTTTTCAGTTCTTGCTCCCCAGGACATTGGACTTTCTCAACTCCCTCCCCTACAGTATGAAAATAAGTCTCTTGACAACCTTAGAACAAATGGAGTGGGGGCGAGGGGAGCTGTTTGCATGTCTGCGCTGCTCATGCCCAGGTGTCTGTGGGGGTCCGTGGCAGAGGCTGTAAGGGTGCTAGGGGGCAGAAGGAGACTGTTTGAGAGGCAGGCTGCAGGCAGGGGAGCCCAGGAGTGTGTGCAGGGCTGTGTGTGTGGGTGTGGTGGCAGGGGGTTAGGGCAGGTCCCCCTGCTGGATGGTGACATGGCAGCTGGTCTTTCCGTGGGCCCCCAGGGCTGAAGGGCAGAAGCTGGGTGGCAGTAAAGTAGCGCAGGGAGGCGCACAGTAGATGTTAGTTGGGGAGCTGGGGGACAGAAGGCAAGGGGAAAGGAGGCATCCTTGAGGAGGGGTCTGGAATAGAGAGGGGGGGAGCTGGAGGTATGGAAGGTCCCAGGAACCAGGGACTGACAGGAACTGATTCCTGCACCCACCCACTGGATAGAAGCTGCAGCAGCCAGAGCAGCAGCCCTGGCTTGCCTAGGCCAAGGGCCCTGAGTGTCTCCCTCTGAGGATGAGGAAGAGAAGGAGGAGGAGGAGGTGGAGGAGGACGAAGAGGGGCAGGAGGGCAGTTATCTGTAGGCAACGGGATTAACAGATGCCTCCATTACGGAGGCATGTGTCCAGGCAGGCACCCACCAATCCTCAGGGGGCAGCTCAGGGCAACCAGGGACCTAGTGTGGGTATCTCTGGGGCGGGGACTGTCAGTCAGTCAGCAAGACTGTGTGTCAGTGCACATGGTGGGACAGGGGCCTGGCGGAACTTGGTCCCCAGCCCTGGGCTGGCAAATGTCAGCCCCATGCCCAGACACACACCAATCTGCCCATAGCCCCTTGGACCGGCCGACCTGCACCTGCTTTGGCCTGGGGCTCTGGCTCTGGTGGCTGGCCGACAGCCCACAAGGTCACTTTCAGGGTGGGGGTCATGGCTGCTGGTCAACTGGATGGACGGATTTGCCATGGCCTAGCAACCACAGGAGCCCTCTGTGATGTCCTAGCCCCTGGAATTCTGTGCTGGCCACACTGGCACTAGGCAGCCCAACTGCCCTGTCACTAGGTCAGCCAGCAGTGCCCAGACCCCTGGGCCGTGGCACAGAGGGACGGAAATATGGGAAGACAGTGCTGACCGACGAGGGACCTTAGGGCTGGCAGCCAAGAGAAGACAGGTGGAGGTGTGCCCGGGATCCAGGGTGCCCAGGCCAGAGCTGCCTGCATGCCTGCCTGCCTGCCTTGCTGGATGTCTGTATGCTGCCTTTGTCCAGGTAGGTTTCTCAGGTCCCCTCCACTCCTGTCCTTTCCTGAACCTCTCCTGTCCTCTCCTGTCCTCACCATCCTCTCCCCTCTCCTCTTCTCTGCACTTTGCTTCTCTCCTTTGTCTGTCCTCTCATCCGGGTGCCCTGCTCGACAGCTCCAGCACTTGTGATGGTTCTCCAGTGACAGCTGTTTGCAACCCCTTCCACCCCCTCCCTGCCCCTGACGTCACCCAGCTCACAGGTTCTCCGGCTCATCCCACCCACACCCACACCCCCCAACACATTCCCTGGTTCAGCCCCTCTGCCCTATTCAGCCGAACTGGCCCCTTTGCAACCTACCTATGCATCGTGGTTTGTCCTCACCATTCAAGCAGATATCTCCTTTTCTACTTAGCTTGGTTGACTGATGGATGGATGGATGGATAGATTGATGGGTGGATGGATGCATGGACAGGTCAATGGATTGGTTTTGTAGAGGCAGAGTACCATCTAGGGGTACTTGAGACCACTGGTGTCAGAGCCAGAGTCTATGTCAAATGTAAAACATTCATTCATCAATAACAAAAATGAGTAAGCACCTAAATAAATAAATAAATAAATAAATAAATATAAAAACTGGGTTAAAAAATACATGGCGTCTTTGCCTTTCTGCATATGGTATGCTGTGAGGATCTTAACAAGGAAAGCATTGTCCTGAGTATCCCCATTGAAGAAGTGGAATATTTCCTTTTCCTTTATCTTTTTTTTTACTTTCTATTTTCTTGATTATTTATTGGAATAAATTGACAGGAATTGAGAGGAAAGGGAGGGATAGAGAGTTTGAGACACAGAGAGAATCACCTGCAGCACTACTGCACCACTTATAGAGATTCCCCCCCGCAGGTGGGGACCAGGGTCTTGAAGCCCAGTCCCCCTGCATTGTAACATGAGTGCTTAACTGGGTGTGGCACCACCTGGTACCCTTGATGGGACACTTTTTTTTAGCAATGAAAAGAAATTCTCGTGGCAAGGTAATAAATAAATGAAGAAAAAAATAAAAGTGCATTTACATTAACTCTGTGGAAACACACAGGGACATATACATCTCTGTTACCTGTATTACTTATTCAGTTATGGATTGATTGCCTCAAGGGGTTATTGCCTCAGCTCAGTGCCTGCGCCACGAATAATCCACAGCCCCTGCACTCCTTTTGTTCCCCTTTCGCTGCCCTTGTTGCTTGGTCACTGTGGTGGTTATTGTTGTGGTTGTTGTTGTTGTTTTGACCTTGCATCAGACAGAGAGAAAAGGAGAGATCAGGGGAAATACAGAGTGGGAGAGAAAGATAGAGCCCCTAAAGACCTGCTTCACCCCCTGTAAAGCGACTCCCCTGCAGGTTGGGCTCTAGTGCCCGGGCAGGAGCAACTCCCCATCCACCCTCCACTGAGTCCACCTGCCTGCATTTTGGTCCTTTTCCCTCCAAAAAAGATTTTTCCCTTTTTTCACCGAGAAACAGGCCGCAGACAGGTTACCCAGGCAAGGGGGAAAAAATAAGTAAAAAGCCTTTTTTTTTTTTTAACCATAGCAAATGACCATCTTCTGGGAAGTACAGGTTTTGAACCTGAAAATTCTGTCTGTCTGTCTCCTAGTCCACAGAAAGAGCCACTAGCCCAGCCAGATCTCACGCTCAGATGGGGTGTTTTTGCCAGTCAAAAGTCTGCACAGTGCACTAGGGATTGGACGGCCTGAGACCCAAATGTTACATTGTAGATGGACTGTGCAGTTCTTGCTCCCCAGGACATTGGACTGTCTCAACTCCCTCCCCTACAGCATGAAAAAAAGACTCTTGACAACCTTAGAGCAAATGGAGTGGGGGCGAATGGAGCTTGTTGCATGTCTACGATACTCATGCCTGTTGTTAAAAATTCGAAAGGCTCTTGCTGGGCGGATAGTTTGCTTCAAGGCGGGTAACAGAGACGAGGAGACAACGGCTGGGCAGGGATGCTGTATTTCTTTATTCATGAAGAACGATTCATAAACTAAGACAAACTAATCACCAAACAGAACTCGGCTGTCTCTTTGTAGCGGCGCAAGCACTCTCTCTTACTCTGAAACCCTGAAACTTTCGAACTCAGGAACTCTGGAACTCTGTCACTCTCGGACTCAGGAACCCTCTCTCTGGGTTCCTTTGGCCGGGGCCAAGCAGGCCCGCGAAATTAACAGGACTCATCCAATTCTCTTGGCGGGGTAGGGCTAGAACAAACCAATGTAAAACATAAGACAATTCCCCCTTTTCTTTTTAACTAAATGACTATAGTATCAAGGGTGTGGGGTGAACAGAAACATATATAACAAAAACCAGCATGTTGCCAAGGGAACGCCTGAGGGGGCCATATCTAAAAAAAAAAAAAAAACATTTGTCTCTGGGGGACTACTTGCCTTGATGGGCAATTGCATGGGGGCGTGGAACGGCCTAGAGTCCCACAGGTAGCTGGCTGCAACTTACTTACTATGAAACAAAACTTGTTATTAGCATATCTACTGCAGGATCCAAAGTTTCTAATAGAGAAGGAATTTGAGACTTTTACATATCAACAACGTCTTTTAACCTTTTGTTACACCCATTCAAGATGGAGACACACCCTAGGTGTGGGCCTGAGATCCTCAGGCATGAGAATAATTAGCATAGCCATTGTGCGATCTACCATTTCTAATAGAGAAGGTAGTGTTTTACATATCAACAAGTCTATTTAACCTTTTGTTTAGACCAACTTAGTTAAAATATATTGATTGTTAACTAATTTTTACCTCAGACTTTAAATGTAAGTTAATTTTATCTTTATGAGAATTACATTGAAAACCTTTTTCATTTAACTTTGACTAGTAAGAATTTAGCCTTAAAGCTACTGTTTACCAAACTTTAAACATACACATAAACATGGTCATTAATACACAAGGAGAGAAACCTTTGTTAAGAAGACATGTCATTTTAAACACAAATTTAAATCTATACTATCTTAGTTGTTGGGGGGGGGTTCACCATCCGGAGGTGGCTTCTCGCACAGCTTCACTCCTAGGAATTGCAGGTTGCGATCTCTGCACGAATCTCTGCGTACTCCAGCTTGTCTGTCTTCAGACCGGACCGGCAGCTGGAGACCTCGTGTGCCCAGTTTCATGGGAGCCCAGGGGTTCGGGAGGACCGGGATGGTTCCAGAATTCATATAAAGAGGGCAGGTAGGCCATATTTCTAGAAGGCTTGGGCCTAGGTGCCCAGGGGTGGCGGCCATGATAGGCCACTGCGGCCCTGCCCCATGGCCCTGCCATGTCTGCTGCTCTGTTCGCAGTGGCCGAGCAGCGTGGAGGGATCACGCGTCCAGTGCCCTGCGCCACGCGGTGGAGAGCCGGCTCCTGTGGGCTGGCCTCGGGCTCTTGTGTGTTGGCATAGGGCTCCAGCATGTTGGCATTGGGCTCCTGGGGCTTTTGTGTGCTGGCGTAGGCCTCCTGCGGGCTGCAGGGCTGCGGGGCTGTGGGCGCAGTGCACGGGGTTGTCTGGGAGCAGCCGGTTGGCTGGCTGTTTAACCAGGTGGAAACAGCAGCTCCGCGCCTCGCCTCCCGCCCACTGGCTCTTCCCGCTGGCTGTTCTGAGTTCGCCTGAGCGAGTGGAAACCACAGAGTAGTCCAGAGATAAATGTTCCAGAAACAGAAAAACAGTCTCGTGAAGAAAGAGCAGAGGCCTTTGGAGATCTCTTCACAAGCAGAAGAGAAGGCCATCGTGCATAGATAGCCAAATTGTCTTTACTTATCTGAGAGATGCGCAGGTCAGGTCCACGTGGGCGCCATTTGTTGTTAAAATTTCGGAGGCTCTTGCCGGGCCGGCTAGCTTCACGGCAAGTAACAGAGACGCGGATACAACGGCTGGGCAGGGAAGCTGTATTTCTTTATTCAGGAACAACGATTCATAAACTAACACAAACTAATCACCAAACAGAACTCTGCTGTCTCTTTGCAGCGGCGCAAGCACTCTCTCTTTTTCTCTCGAACTCAGGAACCCTCTCCCTTACTCTCGAACTCATGAACTCTAGTACTCGGGAACCATCTGAAAATCTTCCACTGTGGAACTCTCTCTTACTATGTAACCCTGAAACTCTCGAACTCTGGAACTCAAAAACTCTGTCACTCTGGAAATCTCGGACTCAGGAACCCTCTCTCAGGGTTCCTTGGGGCGGGGCCAAGCACCCTGCGAAATTAACAGGACTCATCCAATTCTCTTGGCCGGGGAGGGCTAGAACAAACCAATGTAAAGCATACGACAATCCTCATTATCCTGAGGGTCAGTCCTGGAGACAGTGTCATGACACGAGACACGGAGATCTCTGGTATCAGAGAGCACCTGGAACAGCAGCTGGGGCTCTAGTGCCAGGGCAGGAACAACTCCCCATCCACCCGCCACGGAGACCACCTACCTGCATTTTGGTCCTTTTCCCTCCAAAAAAGATTTTTCTCTTTATTCACTGAGAAACTGGCAGCAGACAGGTTACCCAGGCAGGGGGGGAAAAAATAAATAAAAAGCCTTTTTTTTTTTTTAACCATAGCAAATGACCATCTTCTGGGAAGTACAGGTTTTGAACCTGAAAACTCTGTCTGTCTGTGTCCTAGTCCACAGAAAGAGCCAATAGCCCAGCCAGATCTCACGCTCAGATGGGGTGTTTTTGCCAGTCAAAAGTCTGCACAGTGCACTAGGGATTGGATGACCTGAGACCAAAATGTTACATTGTAGATGGACTGTTTGCAGTTCTTGCTCCCCAGGACATTGGATTTTCTCAACTCCCTCCCCTACAGCATGAAAAAAAGACTCTTGACAACCTTAGAGCAAATGGAGTGGGGGCGAGTGGAGCCTGTTGCATGTCTGCACTGCTCATGCCCAGGTGTCTGTGGGGGCCATGGCAGAGGCTGTAAGGGGGCTAGGGGGCAGAAGGAGACAGTTTGAGAGGCAGGCTGCAGGCAGGGGAGCTTGTGAGTGTGTGGTGGGCTGTGTGTGTGGGTGTGGTGGCAGGGGGTTAGGGCAGGTCCCTCTACTGGATGGTGAGATGGCAGCTGGGCTGGCCCTGGGCCCCAAGGGCTGAAGGGCAGAAGCAGGGTGGCAGCAAAGTAGTGCAGGGAGGCGCACAGTAGATGTTAGTTGGGGAGCTGGGGGACAGAGGGCAAGGGGAAAGGGGGCATCCTTGAGCAGGGGTCTGGACTAGAGAGTGGGGGGAGCTGGAGGCATGGAAGGTCCCAGGAACCAGGGACTGACTGGAACTGATTCCTGCACCCACCCACTGGATAGAAGCTGCAGCAGCCAGAGCAGCAGCCCTGGCTTGCCTAGGCCAAGGGCCTTGAGTGACTCCCTCTGAGGATGAGGAAGAGAAGAAGGAGGAGGTGGAGGAGGACGAAGAGGGGCAGGATGGCAGCTATCTGTAGGCAACGAGATTAATAGAGGTCTCCATTACGGAGGCATGTGTCCAGGCAGGCACCCAGCAATCCTCAAGGGCAGCTCAGGGCACCCAGGGACCTGGTGTGGGTATCTCTAGGGCGTGGACTGTCAGTCAGTCAGCAAGATTGTGTGTCAGTGCACATGTTGGGACAGTGGCCTGGCGGAACTTGGTCCCCAGCCCTGGGCTGTCAGATGCCAGCCACATGCACAGACACACACCAATCTGCCCATAGCCCCTTGACCCGGCCGACCTGCACCTGCTTTGGCCTGGGGCTCTGGCTCTGGTGGCTGGCCACCAGACCTCAAGGTCAAGTTCAGCGTGGGGGTCATGGCTGCTGGTCAACTGGATGCGCGGTGTCCCTGTGGCCTAGCAACCATAGGAGCTCTCTGTGACGTCCTAGCCACTGGCATTCTGTGCTGGCCACACTGGCATTAGGCAGCCCAACTGCCCTGCCACTAGGTCAGCCAGCAGCGACCAGAAACCTGGGCCCTGGCACAGAGGGACGGAAGGATGGGAAGACAGTGCTGACCGACGAGGGACCTTAGGGTTGGCAGCCAGGAGAAGACAGGTGGAGATGTGCCCGGGATCCAGGGAGCCCAGGCCAGAGCTGCCTGCATGCCTGCCTGCCTTCCTGGATGTCTGTATGCTGCCTTTGTCCAGGTAGGTTTATCAGGTCCCCTCCACTCCTGTCCTCTCCTGAATCTCTCCTGCCCTTTCCTTTCCTCACCATCCTCTCCCCTCTCCTCTCCTCTGCACTTCGCTTCTCTCCTTTGTCTGACTTCTCTTCCGGGTGCCCTGCTCAACAGCTCGAGCACTTGTGATGGTTCTCCAGTGACAGCTGTTCGCATCCCCTTCCACACCCTCCCTGCCCCTGACGTGAAACAGCTCACAGGGTCTCCGGCTCACCCCACCCACACCCATACCCCACAACACATTCCCTGGTTCAGCCCCTCTGCCGTATTCAGCCGAACTGGCACCTTTGCAACCTACCTATGCATCGTGGTCTGTCCTCACCATTCAAGCAGATATCTCCTTTTCTACTTAGATTGGTTGACTGGTGGATGGATGGATGGATGGATGGATGGATAGATAGATGGGTGGATGGATGCATGGACAGGTCAATGGATTGGTTTTGTAGAGGCAGAGTACCATCTAGGGGTAATTGAGACCGCTGGTGTCAGAGCCAGAGTCTATGTCAAATGTAAAACATTAATTCATCAATAACAAAAATGAATAAGCACCTAAATAAATAAATAAATAAATATAAAAACTGGGTTAAAAAATACATGGTGTCTATGCCATTCTGCATATGGTATGCTGTGAGGATCTTAACAAGGAAAGCATTGCCCTGAGTAGCCCCATTGAAGTAGTGGAATATTTCCTTTTCCTTTTTCTTTTTTTACTTTCTATTTTCTTGATTATTTATTGGACTAAATCGACAGGAATTGAGAGGGAAGGGAGGGATAGAGAGTTTGATAAACAGAGAGAGTCACCTGCAGCACTTCTGCACCACTTGTAAAGATTTCCCCCGTCAGGTGAGGACCAGAGTCTTGAAGCCCAGTCCCCCGCATTGTAACATGAGTGCTTAACTGGGTGTGTCACCACCTGGTACCCTTGATGGGACACTTTTTTAGCAATGAAAAGATATTCTCGTGGCAAGGTAATAAATAAATGAAGAAATAAATAAAATGCATTTACATTTACTCTGTGGAAACACACATGGACATATACATCTCTGTTACCTGTACTACTTATTCATTGTTTGATTGATTGCCTCAAGAGGTTATTGCCTCAGCTCAGTGCCTGCGCCACGAAGAATCCACATCCCCTGAACTCCATTTGTTCCCCTTTTGCTGCCCTTGTTGCTTGGTCACTGTGGTGGTTATTGTTGCGGTTGTTGTTACTGACCTTGCATCAGACAGAGATAAAAGGAGAGAGCAGGGGAAATACAGAGTGGGAGAGAAAGATAGAGCCCCTAAAGACCTGATTTACCCACTGTAAAAATACTCCCCTGCAGGTGGGGGTCTGGGCGCCAGACCCCAGAACCTTCCACCTGTCCCATCTTTTCGTGAGCACCACAAGCCCTTAAACCTCTGACATACCGCCAAACAAACCTGGATTTACTTTTGAAGGCAATATGACCTGCCTCGTTTTGAATCCTCATTATCCTGAGGGTCAGTCCTGGAGACAGTGTCATGACACGACACACGGAGATCTCTGGTATCAGAGAACACCTGGATCAGCAGCTGGGGCTCTAGTGCCAGGGCAGGAGCAATGCCCCATCCACCCTCCACGGAGTCCACCTGCCTGCATTTTGGTCCGTTTCCCTCCAAAAAAGATTTTTCCCTTTTTTCACCGAGAAACAGGCAGCAGACTGGTTACCCAGGCAGGGGGGAAAAAAAATAAATAAAAAGCCTTTTTTTTTTTTAAACCATAGCAAATGACCATCTTCAGGGAAGTACAGGTTTTGAACCTGAAAACCCTGTCTTTCTGTCTCCTAGTCCACAGAAAGAGCCACTAGCCCTGCCAGTCTCACACTCAGATGGGGTGTTTTTGACAGTCAAAAGTCTGCACAGTGCACTAGGGATTGGACGGCCTGAGACCCAAATGTTACATTGTAGATGGACTGTTTGCATTTCTTGCTCCCCAGGACATTGGACTTTCTCAACTCCCTCCCCTACAGCATGAAAAAAGACTCTGGACAACCTTAGAGCAAATGGAGTGGGGGCGAGTGGAGCTTGTTGCATGTCTGCGCTGCTCATGCCCAGGTGTCTGTGGGGGACGTGGCAGAGGTTGTAAGTGGGCTAAGGGGCAGAAGGAGACAATTTGAGAGGCAGGCTGCAGGCAGGGGAGCCTGTGAGTGTGTGCAGGGCTGTGTGTGTGGGTGTGGAGGCAGGGGGGTAGGGCAGGTCCACCTGCTGGATGGTGAGATGGCAGCTGGTCTGGCCCTGGTCCCCCAGGGCTGAAGGGCAGAAGCAGGGTGGCAGTAAAGTAGCGCAGGGAGGCGCACAGTATATGTTAGTTGGGGAGCCTGGGGACAGAGGGCAAGGGGAAAGGGGGAATCCTTGAGGATGTGTCTCGAATAGAGTGTGGCGGGAGCAGGAGGCATGGAAGGTCGCAGGAACCAGGGACTGACAGGAACTGATTCCTGCACCTACCCACTGGATAGAAGCTGCAGGAGCCAGAGCAGCAGCCCTGGCTTACCTAGGCCAAGGGCCCTGAGTGAGTCCCTCTGAGGATGAGGAAGAGAAGGAGGAGGAGTTCGAGGAGGAGGAAGAGAGGCAGGAGGGCAGCTATCAGTAGGCAACGGGATTAATAGAGGCCTCCATTACGGAGGCATGTGTCCAGGCAGGCACCCACCAATCTCCGGGCCAGCTAAGGGCACCCAGGGACCTGGTGTGGGTATCTCTTTGGCCGGGACTGTCAGTCAGTCAGCAAGACTGTGGGTCAGTGCACATGGTGGGACAGGGGCCTGGCGAACCTTGGTCCCCAGCCCTGGGCTGTCAGATGCCAGCCCCATGCACAGACACACACCAATCTGCCCATAGCCCCTTGGCACGGCCAACCTGCACCTGCTTTGGCCTGGGGCTCTGGCACTGGTTGCTGGCCACCACCCCTCAAGGTCAAGTTCAGCGTGGGGGTCATGGCTGCTGGTCAACTGGATGGACGGGGTCCCCGTGGCCTAGCAACCACAGGAACCCTCTGTGATGTCCTAGCCCCTGGCATTCTGTGCTGGCCACACTGGCACTGGACAGCCCAACTGCCCTGCCACTAGGTCAGCCAGCAGCGCCCAGACACCTGGGCCCTGGCACAGAGGGACGGAAGGATGGGAAGACAGTCCTGACCGAGGAGGGACCTTAGGGTTGGCAGCCAAGAGAAGACAGGTGGAGGTGTGCCTGGGATCCAGGGAGCCCAGGCCAGAGCTGCCTGCATGCCTGCCTGCCTTCCTGGATGTCTGTATGCTGCCTATTTCCAGGTAGGTTTCTCAGGTCCCCTCCACTCCTGTCCTCTCCTGAACCACTCCTGTCCTCTCCTGTCCTCACTATCCTCTCCCCTCTCCTCTCCTCTGCACTTTTCTTCTCTCCTGGTTCAGCCCCTCTGCCCTATTCATCCGAACTGGCCCCTTTGCAACCTACCTATGCATCGTGGTTTGTCCTCACTATTCAAGCAGAGATCTCCTTTTCTACATAGCTTGGTTGACTGGTGGATGGATTGATGGATGGATGGATGGATGGAAGGATGGATAGATGGATGGATAGATAGATGAGTGGATGGATGCATGGACAGTTTAATGGATTGGTTTTGTAGAGGCAGAGTACCATCTAGGGGTACTTGAGAACGCTGGTGTCAAGGCAGAGTCTATGTCAAATTTAAAACAGTAATTCATCAATAACAAAAATGAATAAGCACCTAAATAAATAAATAAATAAATAAATAAATAAATATAAAAACTGGGTTAAAAAATACATGGCATCTTTGCCTTTCTGCATATGGTATGCTGTGAGGATCTTAACAATGAAAGCATTGTCCTAAGTAGCCCCTTTGAAGTAGTGGAATATTTCCTTTTCTTTTTCTTTCTTTACTTGCTATTTTCTTGATTATTCATTGGAATAAACCAACAGGAATTGAGAGGGAAGGGAGGGATAGAGAGTTTGAAACACAGAGAGAGTCACCTGCAGCACTTCTGCACCACTTGTAAAGATTTCCCCCGGCAGGTGGGGACCAGGGTCTTGAAGCCCAGTCATCCAGCTTTGTAACATGAATGCTTAACTGGGTGTGGCACCACCAAGAAAGGAGAAATCTACAGGGCCGGTGTGGGGGTAAATAGCATAATGGTTATAGAAAGAGACTCTTATGCCTGAGGTTTCAAAAGTATCAGGTTCAATCACTCGAAAACATATCCCCCCAACTACCATCTGGTGACAGAGAGAGATTGAGAGAGATAGAGAGAGAGAGAGAGAGAGAGAAATCTACACACAGAGACTAACCAGAGCACTACTCAGCTCTGGTTTGTGGCCTTGTGGAATGAATCTGGCTGGCACTTTGAGGCCTCACGGGAAAAAGTGAAGGTCTTTTGTATAACCAAATGTTATACAACTTATTTTGTATAAACCAAACCCCCACCCCTGCCCCCCTTTTCTTCTCCCCCCCCATAAGGGTCTTCTTTTTTCCATAAAACAACAAGAGCTGAGACAGCATTGGCAAGAATAACATTAACGACAACAACGGTAACAAAAAGGGCAAAAAAATGGGAAAAACAACCTCCAGGAGCAGTGGATATGTAGTGCAAGCAGGCACTGAGCACCAGCCATAATACAAACAAACAGGCAAAAAAAGAAGAAAAAAAAAAAGAAGAAATAGAAAAGTAAAGAAAACAAGAGCTGAGCAGTGCTCTGGTAAAAATTAAAACATAACATTAGTGGGAGTCTGGCAATAGCGTAGCACGTTAAGCACACTTGATGCAAAGCTCAAGGACGGAAGTAAGGATCCCGGTTCGAGCCCCCAGATCCCCACCTGCAGGGGAGTTTCTTCACAGGCTGTGAACACCCTCCTAGTATGGCAACAACAGCAACAGCAACAGCAACAGCAGTGCAGGGGGAGTGTTCTATGAAAGGGAAAGTCGACCTAAGCGTCCTTCCTCTCCCCTCCCGCCCCCCACCCAGGTTTATGTCTGTGGTTCTGTGCCTACAGTATGAATCCACTGCTCCTAGAGGCCATCCCCGACCCCCCCCCGCTTTGTATGGCCCTGGTTGTTCATCATTACCGTTGTTATTATTGCTGTCGTTGTTGTAGGATAGGACAGAGAGAAATCCGGAGAGGAGGGGAAGACAGAGAGGGGGAGAGAAAGATAGACAGGTTGGGGTAGGGTTTGGGAGGGGGCTTGACTGTAGCACTGTGGTTTGGGAGCACATGGTACAAAGTGCAAGGACCAGGGTGGGCATCCCAGGTCCAGAGCCTCTCGCATGGCAGTGGGGGTGGGGGGCGGCTCTTAGAAGCAGTGAAGCGGGTCTGCAGGTCTGCTCCCTGCCATGAGTACTTAACCCTCTGCACTATGACCCGGGCCTCCCCAGTCCCTCCATTCTTTCCAGAGAGAGAGTGAGAGAGACAGAGACAGAGACAGAGAGACAGAGATAGAGACAGAGACAGAGTACAGGGTGTGAGAAAGACATGAAAACAACACACCACTGCCTTTGGAGTTCCATCTCTTTTCTTTTTTTTAATATTTATTTTATTTATTTATTCCCTTTTGTTGCCCTTGTTGTTTTATTGTTGTAGTTATTATTGTTGTTGTGGTTGTTGGATAGGACAGAGGGAAATGGAGAGAGGAGGGGAAGACAGGGAGGAAGAGAGAAAGATAGACACCTGCATACCTGCTTCACCGCCTGTGAAGCGACTCCCCTGCAGGTGGGGAGCCGGGGTTCGATCCGGGATCCTTATGCCGGTTCTTGTGCTTTGCGCCACCTGCGCTTAACCCACTTTGCTACAGCCCGACTCCCAGTTCCATATCTTTTCATCCTCAGTGGTTCTCACTGTGGTTTCTTAGATTTCTTCCTATGAAATGAAAAGTTACATTGTGGCGGTCCAGAAGGTTGCGAGGTGGATAAATAAAGTATTGGACTTTCAACGACAAGGAGGCCCTGAGTTTGACCCCTGGCAGCACATGTACCAGAGTGATGTCTGGCTCTTTCTCTGTCTCCCGTCGTATCTTTCTGCTTCAGAAATAAGTACAATCTTAAATAAAATAAAATGAAATGAAAATAAAGTGACAAACCTTTGTGTCCTGAACCCTATCACCATGTAAATGGATAGTTTTAGTGATGCCTCCATCAGAGGGCATGTGTCACATGGTGAGGGGACTCAAGGCAAGAAGGGAGAGAGTGAGAAAATAAATAATTTAAAAAGGGATGGTAGTGGTGGTGGTAGAGGAGGAGGAGGAGGAGCAGGAGGAGGAAGGGGGCCCAGTCAATGAATTAAAGTGAGGCAGTCAATTAATTAATTACTCAAAAATCAATTTTTTTCCGAGCTCAGGGTAGGTGTATTTACGAAACTATATAACCCTCCCAAAGGGGAGAGGGGTGAATTCTTAGAAAAGAAAGAAGAGGCCTAATCCCTCCACCTTTTCTGTGTGTGTATGCCTATGTGTGTGGGGAGATATCAATGTGTAAATGGCCTTTATACACACATGCACACGCGTGCACACACACACACGCACCAACATCTGTGGAGTTCCACCTATTTTCATCTTTGTTGCTGTCTCGTACAAACTTGGATGTTCTCATTTTAAATATAAAATGATATTTTAGTCTGAACCTTTTCTGATCACATGCAACGAAGTGGCATTTTTCGGGGTTACTCTCATCCATCTCTCTCTCTCCCTCCCTGCCCCCCCCAAAGTATTTTATTAGAGATGGGACTTAGAACAAAAAAGTGTGTGTGTGTGTATGTGTGTGTGTGTGTGTGTGTGTGTGTGTGAGAGAGAGAGAGAGAGAGAGAGAGAGAGAGAGAGGAGAGAGTTGTGTATATGCCTGTCTTTTGGTAGGTCACCCTCTTCCACACTTTTCACCATTAAAAAAGGAATAGGTTTATCATAGAGACTCTCATGCCTGAGTCTCCCAAGTACCAGGTTCGATTCTCCACCCCCCCAACATAAAGGAGAGTTGAGCAGTGCTGGGGTGGGGGGCAAGAAGGAGGATAAACAAGGGCAACAAAAGGGGGAAAATGGCCCCCGGGAGCAGTGGATTCATGGTGCAGGCATGGAGCCCAGCAATAACCCTGGAGGGATAAGAAGAAGAAGGAGGAGGAGGAGGAGGAGGAGGAGGAGGAGGAGGAGGAGGAGGAGAAGGAGGAGGAGGAGGAGAAAGATAAATAGATATAATATATATATATAATGGTATATATATTTCAATCATAGGAACGGAGGCACTGAAATAGGCAGATGGGAATACTGGTCTTTTCTGGTCTGACAGTGGTGTGCTTTGCCTTGGGACATCTGGGGCCTCTAGCCAGAAAAGGCATGGTGGTATGCAGCAGGCTTACAGGAGACCTTTCTCTCTCTCTCTCTCTCTCTCTCTCTCTGTTTCCTTCCTTCCTTCCTTCATGGGGGGTGTTGTTAATGGTTTACAGTTGACAGAAAAATACAGCAGTTTGTACATGTACAACATGTCTCATCTTTCCACATAACTCTTCAACCCCCTCTAGGTCCTCCTCTCCCATCATGTCCCAAGAGCTGAACACTCCCCCCCTGACCCCGACCCCCACCCCAGAGTCTGTTACTTCAGTGCCATAGATGACAGACTGACATCTTTCTCTCATTAGTATTTCAATGCTGGAAGCAAAGAGCTTGTTAATGGCTCCGCCTCCTCCGCCTCAGCCTCCACCTGTGTCTGTAGCCTCAGGTTCCCCCTCCACCATGGAAGAAATTTCTTTTATTCATTTATTTTATTTTTCATGGGGAAATGACCACTGAAAACAAGTTGGGGAGATGGAGAGTAGGAGGTGTGTCCTTTCTAGAAACATTGTTTTTGTAAGGAGAATGAATGAATGAATGAATGAATGAATGAATGAACTGGATCTCACCAGTGTGAACCATCCTTTCAAAGGCTTCATTCAGATGCAGATAGTCCCAGCTTTGGGGCGGGATGGTCTTTTTTTATCTTCCCTCAACACTCAACTGTTGTTGTTGTTGTTGTTTCCAAGCTGCAGAGAGAGGGGGGAGGGGGGAATGAAATGTGCTTTCTTTTTTCTTTTCTTTCTTTCTTTTTTGTTTTGTTTTGTTGTTGTTTTCAGGTTGAATTAGCTCTTACTGTTTTCCTGAGGCCAAAGTAGTCCAGCATGAAATTTAGTGGGGGGGTGGGTGTTTGTAGAGGGAGGAGAAGGAAAAATTAAAAGAGAAAGCAAGCAAGCAAGCAAACAAAGAAAGGGTGAGTGACTCAAGCACTGAGACTCCAAGGTCCCAGGTTCCAGCCCCCACACTGCCATAAGCCACAGCTGAGCAGTGCTGTTGGGAGAAGGAGAAGGAGAAGGAGGAGGAGGAGGAGGAGGAGGAGAGGAGGAGGAGAAGGAGAAGGAGAAGGAGAAGGAGAAGGACACACCCTGCTTTCTGTATTCTTTCCTCTTCTTTCACAAGTAGTGAAGCAGGGCTGCAGGTGTCTCTCTTTCTCTCCCCCACTCCCCCCACCCCTTCCCTCTCAATTTCTGGCTATCTCTATCCAAGACATAAAGATAATTTAGTGATCCGGGAGGTGGCATGATGGATAGAGCACTGAACTCTCAAGCATGAGGCCCCCGAGTTCAACCACTGGGTAACATATGTACAGGGGTGATGTCTGGTTCTTTCTGTCTCCTCTGTCATTCTCATAAATAAATAAATAAATAAATAAATAAATAAATAAAGGAGTCATTCGGGCATGAGCACAGCAGGTCAAGCTTGCACGTGGCACAAAGGTCAAGGACCACCTATGTGAGGATCCTGGTTCAAGCACCTGGCTCCCCACCTGCAGGGGAGTTAGTTGCTTCACAAGCAAGCAGCTATGAAGCAGGTCTGTCTGCAGATGTCTATCTTTCTCTCTGTCTTCCCCTCCTCTCTGCCCCATCCAACAAAGGCGACGAAAATAAACCAAAGACAACAAAAGGGAATAAATAAGTAAATAAATAAAATATTTTTAAAAGATAATTTTTTTATCTTGAGAGAGAGAGAGAGATGCACAGCCTTCTCTTCTCCCCTGACGCCCCACCCCCCAACACACACACACACACACACACACACACACACACACACACACACACACAATCTGTTAAGCTCTCTCAGGCATGTAATAGACAATGAATATACTAAAATAGAATCAGACAGGAGAGAAAGGGACCCAGGTGATACCAAGATTATGCAAAAGTCTTTCATGTATTGGACTCCTCTGAGGTTACAACTTCAGTCAGTCCCTGGTGCCTTCACAAAACCTGTACGTGCAAGACAGGGAATCCTGTTCCTCAGTAGCTCTTGAGATGAACAACAGCAGAAATAAGGCTTTGTGACACACAACCCCCAGCTTTATTCATTCATACATTCAGCAAGCAAGCAAGCAAGCAAGCAAGCAATGTGTGTTGTTCCCCCCCCAGTTTTATTTTCTAAAGGAATGTGTGTATGGTCTTGGACAGACATGATACATATTATATACAGACATTTCTTTTCTGCTCCTTATAGATATATAAATCCAGTGAATAAAAAATGGCGGGGGGGTGAGGGAAAGGAAATTGGGGGCAGAGGCTACCTACCAGGTACCCTTTCTCTGAGGAATCCCCAACACTGCTCACCACCTCCCTTCACCTATCACTTCCCTATGGTTTATTGGATTTCTTTCTTTTACAGGAAAAGTTACAGTTTATGTTGAACCCCTTACAATGTATCCGGATTGTTATATTGAAGAGTAGATTAAAAAAAAAAAAAAGGAGGGGAGAAAGCAGGAGGGACAGTCCAGAATATTGTTGAGTTCTGGCAACTTGTCTTGGTCTGTGGGGATCCCACCTGAGACCTCAGCTCCCTCTCTCAAATGAAAATAGATGATAGATAGATAGATAGATAGATAGATAGATAGATAGAGTCGGGGTTGGGTGGTGGCGTGGCACACTGGGTTAGGCACACATAGTATGCAATGGGAAAAACACAAACACACACACACACAAACAGACACACACACACACACCTACATATTCCCCTCCCAAATTATTGCTGGGGCTCGGTGCCTGCACCAGGATTCCACTGCTCCTGGAGGCCTTTTTTTTTCTTCCCCCCTCTCAGTTTTGTTGCCCTTGTTTATATATATTAAAAAAAAGAAAAGTCAGTCAACCAATCAAAAATAAATGCTTTTAAAAATTGTATTTATTCCATTTTATAAATAAAACTTAAGAAATTATGTATTTGTGAGAAAGGAGAAATCTACAGGGCCGGGGTGGGGGTAAATAGCATAATGGTTATAGAAAGACACTCTCATGCCTGAGGTTTCAAAAGTCTCAGGTTCAATCACTGGACACCATATTCCCCCCCCCAACCACCATCTGGTGACAGAGAGAGATAGATAGAGAGAGAGAGAGAGAGAAATCTACACACAGAAAAAGGTTTTTCCCTTTTTTCACTGAGAAACAGGCAGCAGACTGGTTACCCAGGCAGGGGGAAAAAATAAAAAGCTTTTTTTTTTTTTAACCATAACCAATGACCATCTTCTGGGAAGTACAGGTTTTGAACCTGAAAACTCTGTCTGTCTATCTCCTAGACCACAGAAAGAGCCACTAGCCCAGCCAGATCTCACGCTCAGATGGGGTGTTTTTGCCAGTCAAAGGTCTGCACAGCGCACTAGGGATTGGGCGGCCTGAGACCCAAATGTTACATTGTAGATGGACTGTTTGCAGTTCTTGCTCCCCAGGACATTGGACTGTCTCAACTCCCTCCCCTACACCATGAAAAAAAGTCTCTTGACAACCTTGGAGCAAATGGAGTGGTGGTAGGGGTGCTGGTTGCATGTCTGAGCTGCTCAAGCCCAGGTGTCTGTGGGGGGACATGGCAGAGGCTGTAAGGGGGCTAGGGGGCAGAAGGAGACTGTGTGAGAGGCAGGCTGCAGGCAGGGGAGCCCATGAGTGTGTGCAGGGCTGTGTGTGGGTGTGGTGGCAGGGGGTTAGGGCAGGTCCCCCTGCTGGATGGTGAGATGGCAGCTGGGCTGGCCCTGGGACCCCAGGGCTGAAGGGCAGAAGTAGGGTGGAAGTAAAGTAGCTCAGGGAGGCACACAGTAGATGTTAGTTGGGGAGCTGGGGGACAGAGGGCAAGGGGAAAGGGGGCATCCTTGAGGAGGGGTCAGGAGTAGAGAGTGGGGGCAGCTGGAGGCATGGAAGGTCCCAGGAACCAGGGACTGACAGGAACAGATTCCTGCACCCACCCAATGGATAGAAGCTGCAGCAGCCAGAGCAGCAGCCCTGGCTTGCCTAGGCCAAGGGCCCTGAGTGAGTCCCTCTGAGGATGAGGAAGAGGAGAAGGAGGTGCAGGAGGAGGAGTAGGAGGAGGAGGAGGAGAAAGAGGAGGAGGAAGAAGAGGAGGAGGAGGAGGAGGAGGAGGAGGGGCAGGAGGGCAGCTGTCAGTAGGCAACGGGATTAATAGAGGCCTCCATTACGGAGGCATGTGTCCAGGCAGGCACCCACCAATCCTCAGGGGCAGCTCAGGGCAACCAGGGACCTGGTGTGTGTATCTCTGGGGTGGTGACTGTCAGTCAGTCAGCAAGACTGTGTGTCAGTGCACATGGTGGGACAGGGGCCTGGCGGAACTTGGTCCCCAGCCCTGGGATGTCAGATGCCAGCCCCTTGCCCAGACACACACCAATCTTCCCATAGCCCCTTGGCCCGCCGACCTGCACCTGCTTTGCCCTGGGGCTCTGGCTCTGGTGGCTGGCCACCACCCCTCAGGTCAAGTTCAGGGTGGGGGTCATGGCTGCTGTTCAACTGGATAGGCGGGGTCCCCGTGGCCTAGCAACCACAGGAGCACTCTGTGATGTCCTAGCCCCTTCCATTCTGTGCTGGCCACACTGGCACTGGGCAGCCTAACTGCCCTGCCAGTAGGTCAGCCAGCAGCGCCCTGATGCCTGGGTCCTGGCACAGAGGGACGGAAGGATGGGAAGACAGTGCTGAGCGACGAGGGACCTCAGGGACCTCTGGCAGCCAAGAGAAGACAGGTGGATTTGTGCCCGGGATCCAGGGAGCCCAGGCCAGAGCTGCCTGCATGCCTGCCTGCCTTCCTGGATGTCTTTATGCTGCCTTTCTCCAGGTAGGTTTCTCAGGTCCCCTCCAATATTGTCCTCTCCTGTCCTCACCATCCACTCCCCTCTCCTCTCCTCTGCACGTTGCTTCTCTCCTTTGTCTGTCCTCTTTTCCGGGTGTCCTGCTCAACAGCGCCAGCACTTGTGATGGTTCTCCAGTGACAGATGTTTGCAAACCCTTCCACCCCCTCCCTGCCGCTGATGTGACCCAGCTCACAGGGTCTCCGGCTACCCCACCCACACCCACACCCCCCAACAAATTCCCTGGTTCAGCCCCTCTGCCCTATTCAGCCGAACTGGCCCCTTTGCAACCTACCTATACATCGTTGTTTCTCACCATTCAAGGAGAGATCTCCTTTTGTACCTAGCTTGGTTGACTGGTGGATGGATGGATGGATGGATGGATAGCTGGATGAATAGCTGGATGGGTGGATGGATGGATGGGCAGGTCAATGGATTGGTTTTGTAGAGGCAGAGTACCATCTAGGGGTACTTGAGACAGTTGGTGTCAGAGCCCTCGTCTATGTCAAATGGAAAACATGAATTTATCAATAACAAAAATGAATAACCACCTAAATAAATAAATAAATAAATATAAAAACTGGGTTAAAAAATACATGGCGTCTTTGCCTTTCTGCATATGGTATGCTGTGAGGATCTTAACAAGGAAAGCATTGTCCTGAGTAGCCCCATTGAAGTAGTGGAATATTTCCTTTTTCTTTTTTTACTTTCAATTTTATTGATTATTTATTGGAATAAATAGACAGGAATTGAGAGGGAAAGGAGGGATAGAGAGTTTGAGACACAGAGAGAGACACCTGCAGCACTTCTGCACCACTTGTAAAGATTTCCCCCGGCAGGTGGGACCAGGGTCTTGAAGCCCAGTCCTCCTGCATTGTAACATGAGTGCTTAACTGGGTGTGGCACCACCTGGTACCCTTGATGGGACACTGTTTTTAGCAAGGAAAAGAATTTCTCATGGCAAGTTAATAAATAAATAAATGAAGAAATAAATACAAGTGCATTGACATTAACTCAGTGGAAACACACAGGGACATATACATCTCTGTTACCTGTATTACTTATTCATTGATTGATTGATTGCCTCAAGGGGTTATTGCCACAGCTCAGTGCCTGCGCCACGAATAATCCACAGCTCCTGCACTCCATTTGTTCCCCTTTCACTGCCCTTGTTGCTTGGTCACTGTGGTGGTTATTGTTGCTATTGTTGTTCTTACTGACACTTGCATCGGACAGAGAAAAAAGGAGAGAGCAGAGGAAATACAGAGTGGGAGAGAAACATAGAGCCCCTAAAGACCTGCTTCACCACCTGTAAAGCGACTCCCCTGCAGGTGGGGGTCTGGGCGCCACACCCCAGACCCTTCCACCTGTCCTCTCTTTTCGTGAGCGCCACAAGCCCTTAACCCTCTGACATACCGCCAAATATCCCTGCATTTACTTTGTAAGGCAATATGACCTGACTCGTTTGAATCCTCATTATCCTGAAGATCAGACCTGGAGACAGTTTCATGACACAACACACGGAGATCTCTGGTATCAGAGAGCACCTGGAACAGCAGCTGGGGATCTAGTGCCAGGGCAGGAGCAACTCTCCATCCACTCTCCATGGAGTCCACCTGCCTGCATTTTGGTCCTTTTCCCTCCAAAAATGGTTTTTCCCTTTTTTCACTGAGAAACAGGCAGCAGACAGGTAACCCAGGCAGGGGAAAAAAAATAAAAAAGCTTTTTTTTTTTTTTTTTTTTTTTTTAAAGTATCGAATGACCATCTTCTGGGAAGTACAGGTTTTGAAGCTGAAAACTCTGTCTGTCTGTCTCCTAGTCCACAGAAAGAGCCACTAGCCCAGCCAGATCTCACGATCAGATGGGGTGTTTTTGCCAGTCAAAGTTCTGCACAGTGCACTAGGGTTTGGGCGGACTGAGACCCAAATGTTACATTGTAGATGGACTGTTTGCAGTTCTTGCTCCCCAGGACATTGGACTGTCTCAACTCCCTCCCCTACAGCATGAAAAAAAGACTCTTGACAACCTTGGAGCAAATGGAGTGGTGGCGAGGGGAGCTGTTTGCATGTCTGTGCTGCTGAAGCCCTGGTGTCTGTGGGGGGCTGTGGCAGAGGCTGTAAGGGGGCTAAGGGGGCAGAAGGAGACTGTTTGAGAGGCAGGCTGCAGGCAGGGGAGCCAGTGGAGTGTGTGCAGGTCTTTGTGTGTGTGGGTGTGGT
>NW_026647163.1:300000-389000 GCF_950295315.1 Erinaceus europaeus
CTGGACACGTTTGTGGACAACAGTACCACATATCCTTTACATTCGGCTTAATAGAGGGAAAGCACAATGTGTGTACCAGTGGGATAGAGTTTCACTTCTCTTGACCAGGGCTCTCATGGAATAAGGACAAGGACGCTGTGCAGGAAGGTGATGAGGGCTGCAAATAATAGTGGATGAACCCGGCCCCTTACACCTACCCTTTGGGTCCGGCTAAGGCAATTGCTCCTGTGGCCTCACAATCCCTGATAATTGTGTACTGGTGTCCACTCATGGCACTCAGAGAGATTCCTAGAAGTAGGCATGCATGAGTGTCCCATACAAAGTCACTCTGCTTGCAGGAAGCACAAACTCCCCGGGCCATTGCTATGGAGAGACAAAAGGAAGATGGATGCCTCCATTGGCAGAATTAGGAGCTTCCAGTAGAGATCACAGTCCCGCCCCTCACTTGAGGGCCTGACTGCTGCTAATAAAGGCAATTGGAAACAGCTGTTGCCACTTGGGCCCTGAGGACATACTCAGGTATCCCTCCAGGAGCTAGCAGTCTGGCAGACCTCCTGACACCAGAATAGGTGTGCTCCTAGTTGTGAAGGACTTCTGGCCAGAGGTGAGAATATTCCCTAGATACAAGTAAGAACTTCAGGTTTCAAAAGGATTTGAAACCCCATGAGGCACTTGGAAAAGACATTTCACAGCCATCAAAACAGCCTCTTTCTGAACCCTGGAAGCATCCGTTTTGCATGGAAAATCTGGACACTGGTGTGGCCATCAGTACTACAGATCCTTTACATTCGGCCCAATAGAGGGAAAGTACAATGTGTGTGCCAAGGGGATAGTGTTTCACTTCTCTTGACCTGGGCTCTCATGGAATAAGGACTAGGATGCTGTGTTGGAAGGTTATGGGGGCTGCATTTAGGCTGAGTGTCAGCCTCAGGGCCCTAGAGAATGGGAATCAAGCACAGAGGGCCTGGACAGCTGCAGCTGGTGATGGACATATGCCAGTTACCTGTAGTTGGATCGCTGCCTCCTCAGTTCCCCACTGTACTGCACCATATGCACGAGATTAAATAATCCAAAGGACAAAGAGAGGAAAATTTCAACACCAGGAAGACCGAGTTAACAATGCAAGCACTGACATCCAGTAAGGGCCCAGTGAAGAAGGCACGTAGAGACAGTCAGAGAGACAGAATGACAGTGAAAGAAAAGTACAGAAATTCAGGACCTGTGTTCATTAGTGCCAGAGCACTGAAGACAAATCCTCCAGTCCATGCATACTTCCTACAAGTGGCATTGTTATTGTATGTTTGTGAGAAAGGTTACACTGAGAACATCTAGGTCTTACCCCATTCTGTGAAGCAACACTCAGCCTGCAGCCCACTCTCCAAAACAGCCCTCGCCTCTCCAAATTGGAAGTAGTCTTAGTGATGCCTCAGCCAATAAGCAGTCTGGCTTATTGCATCTCCCTGGTCCAGCCTCAGCCTGTCCTGTGTGCAGGGAACTGCACTATGTTTATTTCTTCTTTGATTTACAGTTTTGGGATAGGAATCGGTGGATAAAAAGAGCAAGAGGGAAGTATATCATTTGGCAGTGGTAGTTTGTGCTGAGAGAGATATGTAGAGGGATAAGAGGTATAGGAATGGCTCTGTGACATGTCGCTCATGACTGTGGATCTGAAGGGCCAGGTGTATCCGCATTTCTACAATAATCCAGAGCTTTGCAGGTCTCTAGCTAAAAATATTTTCAGACCTCTACATGTTACATATATATATATATATATATATATATATATTTAGAGAGAGAGAGAGAGAGAGAGAGAGAGAAAGAGATAGAGAGAGACAATGATGTAGACATTTTCTACAATGGAATCGATTTGACATTCAAATAATTGATTGCTAAAACATGGAGAGATACTATGCATCAGGAAAAGAATTGTCCTAAGGAGTAAAATCTCCAAATCATTAGCTATATGCAGCTCCAATGGTACCGAGCAAAATAGGCTCGAGAAGGAACTCATCCAGGAGACTCTTCACATGGACAGGCACCACAAATTTCCTAGTCTGGCAACACATACAGGGCAGCTCCTAGTTCCCAGTGCAAGCCTCAGGGCTAAATCTTCTCCCTCTTCAGTGTCTTTACTTCTGAAAAGAAGAAAAGTGACCAAGGGCCAAGGAGAGCTACAATGGTGTCAGTATTGAGCTGTATATCAGAATGTGCCAAGTGTTTTGTACAAAATCACCTGTGCCACAGTGATTCTGTTGTTCTCTCTGTCTCTCCCTCCCTCACACACACACACACACAAACACACACTCTCACAGTCAGACACACGCACACATCCACAGAGGCAGAGGCACATACGGAGTTATACACTTGCGCACTGGTCAGTTTCTGCAAGGTTGGGCCCTGGGCTGAACCCTGCTTCGCACTTCCTGAAGCACGCTCAGCCTTTTAAGGCCAGCTCTGAGCTCCCATTGTTGGGCTTCCATCAAAAGGCCTGCCCACAGGGCGCCAGCCATGTTCAGATAGGTCAGAGGCCTAGGCCATGCCCAGAACTCCTGCCAGCAATCTCATTGGCCGGTGTGCTTGGAGGGTCAGGCCCCTATTCAGTGATTGGCCAGCGGCCTTGAGCACCACCAACAAAGCCTTGGAGCACGCAAGAATGCCAAAAAACTAAGTGGAAGCCCAAGACCCCATTTTGAGCCCCTGGCCAATTTATTACTGTTTCCTTCTCCTCAATAGGAAAGTTACAAATGATGTACAGAAATACAGGGAACATGGGAAAAATCACCCCCGTAGCCACTATTACATGTAAATGTTGACTGTAAACCATTCATCCCACAAGAAAAAACAGAATAAATATTTGTGAGGTTAAAAACATTGTAGGTTATATAGGGAACATTCTTTAGAGCCATGTAATACTAATCCATTGTGCATTGGATGTCACTGTCAAAAACAGTGCAGTAGTAGTTGGAGTAGTGTGTAGTATCTGCAAAAGGAAAGGTATTGTGTGTCCAAAGTTCCCTTCAATTATAAGAGAAAATCTATCAGGCAGAAGAAATGAACCCTCATGTTATATTGGACTAAATATATAAATAAATATGCACATATATGGGGATGATCTAAGAGGATTTAAAAAATTAAAAAAATAATAAAAACCACAGGAAGACCATAGGTCGACAATTCTAAAAATGACAGATATTTATGTATATTTATATATGTATGTGGATGTATATGTTTATTATAAAGTCAGAGAGATACTGCCATGAATATGAAGAGTAGAATATGACTTGTGTCAGAGAGACTTACAAAGCTGAGGCTCCAGTAGCCTAGGTAAAATCAACAACAAAACAAGCCAGAGCTCAGAGTGCTCTGGCAACTTTCTTTGTTTATCTGGGCCTTCAATAAAATAAGGATATAAGTAAAATATTACTGAGGGCAGACAGAGTGAGTGAGATCCTGTGAGAGTCAGAGACAGAGAAGGAGAGAAAAGAAATAGAGGAGTTGGAAATAGACCAGAAGTCAAAAACCCCCTATACTGTGTTCATTCATGACAGGTTCAAACGTGGGTTGTAGACATTGTAAGGCAGCAGCTCTAATGCCCACAGACCCCAGACAACCCTAGCCTTCACCATATGTGTGTAGTATTTGCCCAAGGAAATGTATTGTGCATCAAAAGTTCCCCTCAATTATAAGAGAAAATATATCAAGCAGAAGAAATGACCCTCATGTGATACCTGACTAAATAAATAAATATGCAAATAAATGGGGATGATTTAGGAGGACTTGAAAAAATAAAAAAATGAAAATAAAAACCACATGAAGACCAGATTACAGCAGAAACATAGAAACCATATGCTGAGAAACAGAGGGCTGCTTCAAAAATTCCCTAACACTTCAGGGTACAAGGAAATTAAGATTTCCGGAAAAAGAAAACAAACACATACATATTGAAGCTAACACTAGAAAAAGGAGGGAAGTTCTGGGCTATGATAATTACAATAAGGATGCTGATAGAAACACTATTAGAAATGCTACTGGAAGGTTCTATAGTTAATATTTGTATTGAATGCTGCTCAAACAATATGGCCAATTATATCTGAAAAACTAGGCATTTATAAATGTGGGAATTCTGAATTAAGGTCAAATACATAGGTCGACAATTCAAAAATGACAGATATATATATATATATATATATATATATATATATATATATATATATATATATATATGTATCTCTTTATTATAAACTCTGAGTGATACTGGCATGGAAAAGAGGAGACAGAAAATGGCTTGTGTCAGAAAGACTTACAAACTGAGGCTCCAGTAGCCTAGGTGAAATCGCCAACACAACACACCAGAGCTCAGCAGTGCTCTGGTAACTCTCTTTGTATATCTGGGCCTGTCATTAAAATAAGTATATAAGTAAAATATAAATGAGTGAAGACAGAGCGTATGAGAGCATGTGAGAGTTAGAGACAGAGAAGGCGAGATGAGAAATACATGAATTGGAAAGAGACCAGAATTCAAAAACCTCCTACACTGTGTTTATTGATGACAGCTTCAAAGCTGGGATTTAGGAATGGCTCTGTGAGATGTCTCTCATGACTGTGGCTCAGAAGGGCCAGGTGTATCCGCATTGCTACAATAATCCAGAGCTGTGAAGGTCTCTAGCTAAAATTATTTTCAGACCTCTACATGATATATATATATATATATATATATATATATATATATATATATATATAGAGAGAGAGAGAGAGAGAGAGAGAGAGAGAGGGAGAGGGAGAGAGAGGGAGAGAGAGAGACACTGATGTAGTCATTTTCTACAATGGATTCCATATGACATTCAAACAATTGATTGCTAAAACCTGGAGAGAAACTGTGCATCAGGAAAAGAATTGTCCAAAGGACTAAAATCTCCAAATCATTAGCTATATGCTGCTCCAACGGGACAGAGACAAAAAGGCTCTTGAAGGAACTCATCCAGGAGACTCTCCACATGGACAGGCACCAAAAGTTTCCTAGTCTGGCAACACACACAGGGCAGCTGCTAGTTCCCAGTGCACGCCTCAGGGCAAAAACCTCTCCCTCCTCAGTGTCTTTACATCTGAAAATAAGAAAAGTGACCAAGGGCCAAGGAGAGCTTCAATGGTGTCAATATTGAGCTGTAAATCAGAATGTACCATGTGTTTTGCACAAAATCACCTGTTCCACAGTGATTCTGTTATTCTCTCTATCTCTCCCTCCCAAACACACACAGACACAAACACAAACTCTCACAGTCACACACACGCACATATCCACAGAGGCACAGGCACAAACGGAGTTATACACATGCGCACTGGACAGCTTCTGCAAGGCAGGACCCTGGGCTGAACCCTGCTTCGCACTTCCTGGAAGCACGCACAGCCTGTTAATTCCAGCTCTGAGCTCCCATATTCGCGCTTTCTTCAAAGGGCATGCCCCCAGGACGCCAGCCATGCTCTGATAGGCCAGATGCCTAGGCCACGCCAGAACTCCTGCCAGCAATCTCATTGGCCAGTGTGCTTGGACACGCCCAGGAGGGTCAGGGCCCCTAGTCAGTGATTAGCCAGTGGCCTTGAGCACCACCAACAGGGCCTTGGAGCACGCTCATTGGGGAGCCTCTAGAAGGCCCGCCCAGCAGCCACATCAGCTCGACTCTGATTGTCTTGTTGTCCCAGGGACACACCCTCAGCAAGCCAGAGAATGTGAGAGTTAGAGAAGGCGAGTAGAGACATAGATGAGTTGGAAAGAGACCAGAATTCAAAAACCTCGTACACTGTGTTCACTGATGACAGGTTCAAACCTGGCTTGTAGAGATTGTAAGGCAGCAGCATTCATGCACACAGACCCCAGACAGCCCCAGTCTTCAGCATATGCTGTACTACCAGACCTGACAGTAATGTGTGTGTGTGTCTGTCTGTCTGTCTGTGTGTCTGTGTGTGCTCAAAGCTCACCTGTAATAGTCTCAGAACATGGGTGTCAAGGTAGCCAGCCTCACGGGCAACTTATGTACAGAGAACCTAGCTGGTCAGGGCAAGCCAGCTAGCCCAGATTCTGGATAAGCAAGAATGCAAGAGAACTATGTGGAAGCCCAAGACCCCATTTTGACCCCCTGGTCACCACTTACACAATTAGGGAAAAGCTGGGCTAGTGGCAAATCAGAGCTGCAGCTGTCTCTCTGTCTCTCTTCCTGCTTGGCCCTGCTCTCTCTATTTATGTCTGTTTCCTTCTCCTCAATAGGAAAGTCACAAATGATGTACAGAAATAAGGGAAAGTGGGAAAAATTAGCCCCGTAGCCACTATTACATGTAACTGTTGACTGTAAACCATTCATCCCCCAAGAAAGAACAGAATAAATATTTGTGAGGTTAAAAACTTTGTAGGTTAAATAGGGAACATTTTTAGAACCATGCAATAATAATCCATTGTGCATTGGATGTCACTGTCAAAAACAGTGCAGTAGTAGCTGTAGTAGAGTGTAGTCTCTGCAAAAGGACATGCATTGTGTGTCCAAAGTTCCCTTCAATTATAAGAGAAAATCTATCAGGCAGAAGAAATGACCCCTCATGTAATATCGGACTAAATATATAAGGCGAGTAGAGAAATAGATGAGTTGGAAAGAAACCAGAACTCAAAAACCTCCTACACTGTATTCATTGATGACAGGTTCAAAGCTGGCTTTTAGATATTGTAAGACAGCAGCTCTCATGCTCACAGACCCCAGACAGCGCCAGCCTTCACCATATGCTGTACTACCAGACCTGACAGAAATGTGTGGGTGTCTCTCTGTCTGTGCTCACCTATAGTAGTCTCAGAGCATGGCTGCCTACTCAGCCTCCAGGAGAATGGGAGTCAATCACAGAGGGCCTGGACAGCTGCAGCTGCAGATGGACATATGCCTGGCACCTGCAGCAGCAATGATGTCTCCGCAGTTCCATTCAGTACTACAGGATGTGCAGGAGACTAAATAATCCAAAGGGCAAAGAAAGGAAAATTTCAACACCAGGATGACTGAGTTCATGATGCATGCACTGACTTCCAGTAAGGGCCCAGGCAAGAAGGCATGTAGAGACACTCAGAGAGACAGAATGACAGAGACAGAAAAAGAGTGAAATTCTGGCCCTCTGTTGATCAGTGCCAGAGCACTGAAGACAAACCCTCCATGCCCATGCATACTTCTTACAAGTGGCATTGCTATTTTATGTTTTTGAGGAAAGGTAACACTTAGAAAATCTAGGTCTTAGCCACTCTGAGAAGCAACACTTGGCGGGCAGCCCACTCTCCAAAACTGCCCCTGCCTCTCCAAATTGGAAGTAGTCTTAGTGATGCTCCAGCCAAGAAGCAGGCTGGCATATTTCATCTCCCTTGTCCAGACTCAGCCTGTCCTGTGTGCAGGGAACTGCACTATGTCTATTTCTTCTTTGATTTACAGTTTTGGGATAGGACTCCGTGGACAAAATGAGCAAGAGGGAATTAGATGATTTGGCAGTGTTAGTTTATGTTGAGATAGATTTGTAGATTGATAAACGATATCGCTCTGTGAGATGTCTCTCATGACTGTGGCTCAGAAGGGCAAGGATTATCCACTTTAATACCCTAATCCAGAGCTGTACAGGTCTCTAGCTAAAAATTTTTTCAGACCTCTAAATGATATATATATATGTAGAGAGAGAGAGAGAAACTGATGTAGTCATTTTCTACAATGGATTCGGTATGACATTCAGACAATTGATTGCTCAAACCTGGAGAGAAACTGTGTATCAGGAAAAGAATTGTCCAAAGGAGTAAAATCTCCAAATCATTAGCTATTTGCAGCAACTGCGGGACCGATCGAAAAAGGCTCGAGAAGGAAATCATCCAGGAGACTCTCCACATGGACCGGCACCACAAGTTTCCTAGTCTGGAAACACACAAGGGCAGCTGCTAGTTCCCAGTGCAAGCCTCAGGGCAAAAACCTCTCCCTCTTAAGTGTCTCAGAATTCAAAAACCTCCTACACTGTGTTCATTTATGACAGATAAAAATCTGGCTTGTAGAGATTGTAAGGCAGCAGCTCTCAAACCCACAGACCCCAGACAACCCCAGCCTTCACTATATGCTGTACTACTTGACCTGACAGTAATGTGTGTGTGTGTCAGTGTGTCTGTCTGACTGTGTGTGTCTGTGTGTGCTCAGAGCTCACCTGTAGTAGTCTCAAAGCATGGGTGGCAAGGTAGCCAGCCTCACCTGCAACTTATGTACAGAGAACCTATCTGGTCAGTACGAGCCAGCTAGCCCAGGTTCTGGCTAAGTAAGAATGCATATGCTAAGGGACTCTCATGTCTAAATCTCCTGAGTTCACTTTTAAATCCCATGCCTCACTATCTACCATCTGGGGGAAGCTGGGGCACCCCTCAGAATTCAGGGGCATGAGCCTGTCCAGTCACATTTGGCTTCCTACTCAGCCTCCAGGCTCTCAGTCCACTGCTCAGGGCAGCAGATTACAAGCACAGACAGTACCCAGAAAGAGCTGTGTTTCAACATAGAGGGGAACTGCATTCGACCAAACAATAGTGGATGAACCCGGTCCCTTACACCTACCCTTGGGGTCCGGATAAGGCAATTGCTCCAGTGGCCTCACATCCCTGATCATGTTGCCCTGGTGTCAACACATCACACTCAGAGAGATTCCCAGAAGTAGGCATGCATGAGTGTCCCATACAAAGTCGCTCTGCTTGCAGGAAGCACAACTCCCCGGGCCCCTGCTATGGAGAGACAAAAGAAAGATGGATGCCTCCATTGGTTGAATTTGGAGCTTCCAGTGGAGATCACAGCCCCGCACCTAACCTGAGGGCCTGGCTGCTGCTAATAAAGGCAATTGGAAACACCTGTTACCACTTGGGCCCTGAGGACATACTCAGGAATCCCTCCAGGAGCTAGCAGGCTGGCAGACCTCCTGACCCTGGGATAGCTGTGCTCCTAGTTGGGCGGCCCTTCTGGCCAGAGGTGAGAATATTCCCTAGATACTAGAAAGAACTTCAGGTTTCAAAAGGATTTGAAAACCCCATGAGGCACTTGGAAAAGACATTTCACAGCCATCAAAAACCCTCTTTCAAACCCTGGAAGCTTACATTTTGCTTGGAAAATCTGGACACTGGTGTGGCCATCAATACCACAGATACTTTACATTCGGCTTAATAGAGGGAAAGCACAATGTGTGTGCCAGGGTGGTAGAATTTCACTTCTCTTGACCTGGGCTCTCATGGAATAAGGACAAGGATGCAGTGCACAAAGTTGAGGAGGGCTGCATTTAGGCTGAGTGTCAGCCTCTGGGCCCTGGACAATGGGATTCAAGCACTGAGGGCCTGGACAGCTGCAGCTGCAGATGGACATATGCCTGGAACCTGCAGCAGCAACGCTGTATTCACTGTTCCCCACTGTACTACACCATGTGCAGTAGACTAAATAATCCAAAGGGCAAAGAAAGGACAATTTCAACACCAGGATGCCTGAGTTCAAATGTATGCACTGACTTTCAGTAAGGGCCCAGGGATGAAGTCACATAGAGACAGTCAGAGAGACAGAATGACAGAGACAGGATAGGAGTGAAATTCTGGCCCTGTGTTGATCAGTGCCAGAGCACTGAAGAAAAACCCTCCATGCTCATGCATACTTCTTACAAGTGGCATTGCTATTTTATGTTTTTGAGGAAAGGTTACACTTAGAACATTTAGGTCTTAGCCCACTCTGAGAAGCAACACTTGGCCGGCAGCCCACTCTCCAAAACTGCCCCCACCTCTCCAAATTGGAAGTAGTCTTAGTGATTCTCCATCCAAGATACAGACTGGAGTATTGCATCTCCCTGGTCGAGCCTCAGGCTGTACTGTGTGCAGGGAACTGCACTATGTCTATTTCTTCTTAGCTTCACAGTTTTGGGATAGGACTCGGTGGACAAAATGAGCAAGAGGGAAGTAGATGATTTGACAGAGGTAGTTTGTGCTGAGAGAGATTTGATAAACTATATGGCTCTGTGAGATGTCTCTCATGACTGTATGACTGTGGCTCAGAAGGGCCAAGTGTATCCACTTTACTACTCTAATCCAGAGCTGTGCATGTCTCTAGCTAAAAAATATTTTCAGACCTCTATATGTTACATATATATATATATATATATATATATATATATATATATATATATATATATATAGAGAGAGAGAGAGAGAGAGAGAGAGAGAGAGAGACTGATGTAGTCATTTTCTACAATGGATGCGATATGACATTCAGACAATTAATTGCTCAAACCTGGAGAGAAACTGTGCATCAGGAAAGAATTGTCCAAAGGAGTAAAATCTCTAAATAATTAGCTATATGCAGCTCCAACGGGACCAATCGAAAAATGCTCCAGAAGGTCCTCATCGAGGAGACTCTCAACATGGTCAGGCACCACACGTTTCCTAGTATGGAAACACACACAGGGCAGCTGGTAGTTCCCAGTGCAAGTATCAGGGGAAAAACCTCCCCCTCTTCAGTGTCTCAGAATTCAAAAACCTCCTACACTGTGTTCATTGATGACAGGTTCAAAGCTGGCTTGTAGAGATTGTAAGGCAGCAGCTCTCATGCCCATGGACCCCAGACAGCCCCAGCCTTCACCAAATGCTGTACTACCAGACCTGAGAGTAATGTGTGTGTGTATGTGTGTGTGTGTGTGTGTCTGTCTGTCTGTCAGTGTGTGTCTAAGCTCTAAGGTTACACTTAGAAGGTGTGTCTAAGCTCTAAAGTTAGAAGGTGTGTCTAAGCTCTAAGGTTACACTTAGAAGGTGTGTGTCTAAGCTCTAAGGTTACACTTAGAACGTCTAGGTCTCAGCCCACTCTGAGAAGCAACACTTGGCCGGCAGCCCACTCTCCAAAACTGCCCTCACCTCTCCAATTTGGAAGTAGTCTTAGTGATGCTCCAGCCAAGATGCAGGCTGGTGTATTGCATCTCCCTGGTCCAGCCTCAGACTGTCCTGTGTGTAGGAAACTGCACTATGTCTATTCATTCTTTGATTTACAGTTTTGGGATAGTACTCGTTGAAAAAAAAGCAAGAGGGAAGTAGATGATTTGGCATTGGTAGTTTGTGCTGAGATTTATAGAGTGATTAGAGCTATATGAAAGGCTCTGTGAGATGTCTCTCATGACTGTGGCTCAGAAGGGCCAAGTGTATCCGTATTCTTACCCTAATCCAGAGCTATGTAGGTCTCTAGCTAAAAAATATTTTCAGACCTCTACATGTTATATATATATATATATATATATATATATATATATATATATATATATATATATATACAGAGAGAGAGAGACAATGATGTAGTCATTTTCTACAATGGATTTGATATGACATTCAGACAATTGATTTCTAAAACCTGGACTGAAACTGTGCATCAGTAAAAGAATTGTCCAAAGGAGTAAAATCTCAAAATCATTAGATATATGCAGTTCCTACGGGACATAGCGAAAAAGGCATGAGAAGGAACTCATCAAGGTGACTCTCCACATGGACAGGCAACACAAGTTTCCTAGTCTGGCAACAGACACAATGAATCTGGTAGGTCCCAGTGCAAGCCTCAGGGCAAAAGCCTCTCCCTCTTCAGTGTTTTTACATCTGAAAAGAAGCAAAGTGACCAAGGGCCAAAGAGAGCTACAATGGTGTCAATATTGAGTTGTAAATCAGAATGTACCAAGTGTTTTGCAAAAAAATCACCTTATTATAAACTCTGAGTAATACTGGCATGGAAATGAGTAGACATAATATGGCTTGTTTCAGAAAGACTAACAAACTGAGGCTCCAGTAGCCTAGGTGTAATCGCCAACACAACAAGCCAGAGCTAAGCAGTGTTCTGGTAACTCTCTTTGTATATCTGTGCCTGTCAGTAAAATAAGTATATAAGTAAAATATTAATAATTGAAGACAGAGTGTGTGAGAGCATGTGAGAGTTAGAGACAGAGAAGGCGAGAAGAGAAATAGATGAGTTGGAAAGAGACCAGAATTCAATAACCTCCTACACTGTGTTCATTGATGACAGGTTCAAACCCCTTGTTGAGATTGTAAGGCAGCAGCTCTGAAGCCCACAGACCCAGACAGCCCCAGGCTTCACCATATGCTTTACTACCAGACCTTACAGTAATGTGTGTGTGTTTGTCTGTCTCTCTGTCTGTGTGTGTCTGTGTGTGCTCAGAACTCACCTATAGTAGTCTAAGAGCATGGGTGGCACAGTAGCCAGCCTCACCTGCAACTTAAGCACAGAGACCCTAGCTGGTTAGGGAAAGCAAGCTAGCCCAGATTCTGGCTAAGCAAGAATGCATATGCAAAGGGAATCTCATGTCTCGCTCTCCTGAGTTCCCGATTCAATGTCATGACTCCCTAGCATCCAAACACTGCAAACGGTGAAAGCTGGGGCACCCCTCAGAATTTTAGGGGCATGAGCCAGTCCAGTCACGTTTGGCTGCAAATTCTGCCACCAGGTTCCCAGTCAACTTCTCAGTGGACAGCAGATTACAAGGCCAGAAAGAACCCAGAAAGAGGTGTGTCTCAACATAGTTGGGAACTGTGTTTGACCAAACAATAGTGGATGAACCCAGCCCCTTACACCTCCCCCTTTGGGTCCTGCTAAGGCAATTGCACCTGTGGCATCACAATCCCTGATCACGGTGTCCTGGTGTCCACACACACACTCAGAGAGATTCCCAGAAGTAGGCATCCATGAGTGTCCCATACAAAGTAGCTCTGCTTGCAGTAAGCACAAAATTCCCGGGCCTTGCTATTGAGAGACAAAAGGAAGATGGATTCCACCATTGGCATAATTAGGAGATTCCAGTGGAGATCACAGCCCAACCCCTCACCTGAGGGCCTGGCTGCTGCTATTAAAGGCAATTGTAAACACCTGTTACCACTTGGGACCTGAGGACATACTCAGGAATCCCTCCAGGAGCTAGCAGGCTGGCAGAGCTCCTGACCCCAGGAAAGCTGTGCTCCTAGTTGGGAGGGCATTCTGGCCAGAGGGGAGAATATACCCTAGATACAAGAAAGAACTTCAGGATTCAAAAGGATTTGAAACCCCATGAGGCACTTGGAAAAGACATTTCACAGCCATCAAAAAACCCTCTTTCTTCACCCTAGAAGCTTCTGTTTTGCGTGGAAAATCTGGTCATTGTGGGGCCATCAGTACCACAGATCCTTTACATTCAGCCAATATGGGAAAGCACAATGTGTGTGCCACGGGGATAGAGTTTCACTTCTCTTGACCTGGGAAGTGGAATAAGGACAAGGATGCGGTACAGGAAATTGAGCAGGGCTGCATTTAGGCTGAGTGTCAGCCTCAGGGCTCTGGAGAATGGGAGTCAAGCACAGAGGGACTGGAAAGCTGCAGCTGGACATGGACATATGCCTGTTACCTGCAGCAGGATCACTGTCTCCTCAGTTCCCCAATGTACTACGCCATATGCAGGAGACTGAATAATCCAAAGGGGAAAGAAAGGAAAATTTCAACACCAGGAAGTCCGAGTTAATGATCCATGCACTGACTTCCATAAGGGCCCAGTGATGAATGCACGTAGAGACAGTCAAAGAGACACAGGATGACAGAGACAGAAAAGGACTGAAATTCTGGCCCTGTGTTGATCAGTGCCAGAGCACTGAAGACAAACCCTCCATGCCCATGCATACTTCTTACAAGTGGCATTGTTATTTTATGTTTGTGAGGAAAGCTTACACTTAGAACATCTAGGTTTAGCCCACTCTGAGAAGCAACACTTGGCCTGCAGCCCACTCTCCAAAACTGCCCTCGCATCTCCAATCTGGAAGTAGTCTTAGTGATGCTCTACCCAAGATGCAGGCTGGCATATCGCATCGCCCTGGTCCAGCCTCAGACTGTCCTTTGTGCAGGGAACTGCACTATGTCTATTTCTTCATTGATTTACAGTTTTGGGATAGGACTCGGTGGACAAAAAGAGCAAGAGGGAAGTAGATGATTTGGCAGAGGTAGTTTGTGCTGAGATTTGTAGAGTGATTAGAGCTATACCACTGGATCTGTGAGATGTCTCTCGTGAATGTGGCTCTGAAGGGCCAAGTGTATCCGCATTCTTACCCTAATCCAGAGCTGTGCAGGTCTCTAGCTAAAAAATATTTTCAGACCTCTACATGTTACATATATATATATATATATATATATATATATATATATATATATATATATAGAGAGAGAGAGAGAGAGAGAGAAAGAGATAGAGAGATTGCGAGATGGAGCGAGACACTGATGTAGTCATTTTCTACAGTGGATTCCATATGAAATTCAGACAACTGATTGCTAAAACTTGGAGAGAAACTGTGCCTCAGGAAAAGAATTGTCCAAAGGAGTAAAATATCAAAATCATTAGCTATATGCAGCTCCAACGGGACATAGCGAAAAAGGCTTGAGAAGGAACTCATCAAGGAGACTCTCCTCATGGACAGGCACCACAAGTTTCCTAGTCTGGCAACAGAAACCGTGTATCCAGTAGTTACCAGTGCAAGCCTCAGGGCAAAAACCACTCCCTCTTCAGTTTTTTACATCTGAAAAGAAGCAAACTGACCAAGTGCCAAAGTGAGCTACAATGGTGTCAATATTGAGTTGTAAATCAGAAAGTACCAAGTGTTTTGCAAAAAAATCACTTTATTATAAACTCTGAGTGATACTGGCATGGAAATGAGGAGACATAATATGGCTTGTGTCAGAAAGACTTACAAACTGAGGCTCGAGTAGCCTAGGTGAAATCGCCAACACAACAAGCCAGAGCTCAGCAGTGCTCTGGTAACTCTCTTTGTATATCTGGGCCTGTCAGTAAAATAAGTATATAAGTAAAATATTAATGATTGAAGACAGAGTGTGTGAGAGCATGTGAGAGTTAGAGACAGAGAAAGCGAGAAGAGAAATAGATGAGTTGGAAAGAGACCAGAATTCAAAAACCTCCTACACTGTGTTCATTGATAACAGGTTCAAACCTGGTTTGTAGAGATTGTAAGGCAGCAGCTCTCATGCCCACAGACCCCAGACAGCCCCAGCCTTGACCATATGCTGTACTACCAGACCTGACAGTAATGTGTGTGTGTGTGTCTGAGTGTGCTTAGAACTCACCTATTGTAGTCTAAGAGCATGGGTGGCAACTTAGCCAGCCTCACCTGCAACTTATGTACAGAGAGCCTAGCTGGTTAGGGAAAGCCAGCTAGCCCAGATTCTGGCTAAGCAAGAATGCATATGCAAAGGGACTCTCATGTCTCGCTCTCCTGAGTTCCCGATTCAGTCTCATGCCTCACTATCATCCAAATACTGCCAATGGGGGAAGCTGGGGCACCCCTCAGAATACAGGGGCAGGACCCTGTCCAGTCACGTTTGGCTGGATACTCAGCTTCCAAGCTCCCAGTCCACTTCTCAGTGGACAGCAGATTACAAGCCCAGAAAGAACCCAGAAAGAGCTGTGTCTCAACATAGATTGGAACTGTGTTTGACAAAACAATAGTGGAGGAACCCAGCCCCTTATACCTCCCCTTTAAGTCCTGCTAAGTCAATTGCACCTGTGGCCTCACAATCCCTGATCAAGGTGTCGTCGTGTCCACACATCACACTCAGAGTGATTCCCAGAAGTAGGCATCCATGAGTGTCCCATGCAAAGTAAAGTAGCTCTGCTTGCAGGAAGCAGAATCCCCCAGGGCCCTTGCTATGGAGAGACAAAAGGAAAACGGATGCCTCCATTGGCTGAATTAGGAGTTTCCAGTGGAGATCACAGCCCCGCCCCCCACCTGAGGGTCTGGCTGCTGCTAATAAAGGCAATTGCAAACACTTGTTACCACTTGGGACCTGAGGACATACTCAGGAATCCCTCCAGGAGCTAGCAGGCTGGCAGAATTCCTGTCCCCAGGATAGCTGTGCTCCTAGTTGGGAGAGCATTCTGGCCAGAGGTGAGAATATTCCCCAGATACAAGAAAGAACTTCAGGTTTCAAAAGGATTTGAAACCCCATGAGGCACTTGGAAACAACATTTCACAGCCATAAATAAACCCTCTTTCTAAACCATGGAAGCTTATGTTTTGCGTGGAAAATCTGGACACTGGTGGGGCCATCAGTACCACAGATTCCAATATGGGAAAGCACAATGTGTGTGCCAGGGGGATAGAGTTTCACTTCTCTTGACCTGGGCTATCATGGATTAAGGGCAAGGATGCAGTGCAGGAAATTGAGGAGGGCTGCATTTAAGTTGAGTGTCAGCCACAGGGCCCTGGAGAATGGGAGTCAAGCACAGAGGTCCTGGATAGCTGCAGCTGGAGATGGACATATGCCTGTTACCTGCATCAGGATCGCTGTATCTTCAGTTCCCCAATGTACTACGCCATATGCAGGAGACTGAATAATCCAAAGGGCAAAGAAAGAATAACTTCAACACCGGGAAGTCCGAGTTCAGGAAGCATGCACTGATTTCCATAAGGGCCCAGTGTAGAAGGCACGTAAAGACAGTCAAAGAGACACAGGATGACAGAGACAGCAAAGGACTGAAATTCTGGCCCTGTGTTGATCAGTGCCAGAGCACTGAAGACAAACCCTCCATGCCCATGCATACTTCTTACAAGTGGCATTGTTATTTTATGTTTGTGAGGAATGGTTACACTTAGAACATTTAGGTCTTAGCCCACTCTGAGAAGCAACACTTGGCCAGCAGCCCCCTCTCCAAAACTGCCCTTGCCTCTCCAAATTGGAAGGAGTCTTAGTGATGCTCCAGCCAAGATGTAGGCTGGCATATTGAATCTCCCTGCTCCAGCCTCAGACTGTTCTGTGTGCAGGGATCTGCACTATGTCTATTTCTTCTTTGATTTACAGTTTTGGGATAGGACTCGGTGGACAAAAAGAGCAAGAGGGAAGTAGATGATTTGGCAGAGTTAGTTTGTGCTTAGTGAGATTTGTAGAGTGATAAACGATATGGCTCTGTGAGATGTCTCTCATGACTGTGGCTCAGAAGGGCCAGGTGTATCCTCATTACTACCCTAATCCAGAGCTGTGCAGGACTCTAGCTAAAAAATATTTTCAGACCTCTACATGTTACATATATATATATATATATATATATATATATATATATATATATATATAGAGAGAGAGAGAGAGAGAGAGAGAGAGAGAGAGAGAGTGAGATACAGATGTAGTCATTTTCTACAATGGATTCGATATGACATTCAAACAATTGATTGCTAAAACCTGGAGGGAAACTGTGCATCAGGAAAAGAATTGTCCAAAGGAGTAAAATCTCCAAATCATTAGCTATATGCAGCTCCAAGGGAACTGAGCAATAAAGGCTCTAGTAGGAACTCATCCAGGAGATATTCCACATGGACAGGCTCACAGTTTCCTAGTCTGGCAACACACACAGGGCAGCTGCTAGTTCCCAGTGCAAGTCACAGGGCAAAAACCTCTCCCTCTTCATTGTCTTCACATCTGAGATGAAGAAAAGTGGCCAATGGCCAAGGAGAGCTATAATGGTATCAATATTGAGCTGTAAATCAGAATGTGCCAAGTGTTTTGCACATAATCACCTGTGCCACAGTGATTGTTTTTCTCTGTCTCTCCCTCTCTCTCTCTCTCACACACACACACACACACACACTAACACACACTCTCACAGTCACACACACACATCCACAGAGACACAGGCACAAACGGAGTTATACACATGCGCATTAGACAGCTTCTGCAAGCAGGGTCCAGTCCTGAACCCTGCTTTTCACTTCTTGGAAGTATGCCCAGCCTTTTAAGGGCAGCTCTGAGCTCTCATTGGCGGGCTTCCTTCAGAAGGCCTGCACACAGGGCGCCAGCCGTGCTCTGATAGGCCAGAGGCCTATGGCATGCCCAGAACCCCTGCCAGCAATCCCATTGGCCAGTGTGCTTGGACACGCCCACGATGATCATGGCCCCTAGTCAGTGATAGGCCTGCAGCACTGAGTACCATGAGTGAAGACAGAGTGTGTGAGAGCAAGTGAGAGTTAGGGACCGAGAAGGCAAGAAGAGAAATAGATGAGTTGGAAAGAGACTAGAATTCAAAAAGCTCCTACACTGTTTCATTGATGACAGGTTCAAACCTGGCTTGTAGAGATTGTAAGGCAGCAGCCTTCATGCCCACAGACCCCAAACAGCCCCAGCTTTCACCATATGCTGTACTACCAGACCTGACAGTAATGTGTGTGTGTGGATTTTTGTGTGTGTTGTTCTCTCTCTCTGTGTGTGTGTCTGTGTGTGTTCAGAGCTCACCTGTAGTAGTCTCAGAGCATGGGTGTCAAGGTAGCCAACCCCAACTGCAACTTATGTACAGAGAACCTAGTTGGTCAGTGCAAGCCAGCTAGCCCAGATTCTGGCTAAGCAAGAATGCCAGAGAACTATGTGGAATCCCAGGACCCCATTTTGAGCCCCTGGTCACCAGTAGTTAGGGAAATTCTGGGCTACTGGCAAATCAGAGATGTAGCTGTCTCTCTGTCTCTCTTCCTGCTTGGGCCCTGCTCTATCAATTTATGACTGTTTCCTTCTCCTCAAGAAGAAAGTTACAAGTGATGTACAGAAATACAGGGAATGTGGGAAAAATTACCCCCCTTGCCCACTATTACATGTAACTGTTGACTGTAAACCATTCACCCCCCAAGGAAGAACAGAATAAATATTTGGTAGGTTAGAAACATTGTAGGTTAAATAGTGAGCATTCTCTAGAGCCTTGCAATACTACTCCATTGTGCATTGGATGTCACTGTCAAAAACAGTGCAGTAGTAGTTGTAGTAGTGTGTAGTATCTGCAAAAGGAAATGTATTGTGTGTCAGAAGTTCCCTTCAATTATAATAGAATATCTATCAGGCAGAAGAAATGACCCCTCATGTGATATTGGACTAAATAAATAAATAATTATGCAAATAAATGGGGATGATCTAGGAAGATTTGAAAAAAATAAAAAATAATAAAGACCACAGCAGAAAAATATAAAACGTCTGCTGAGAAACAGAGGGCTGCTTCAAAAATTCCCTGACACTTCATGGTCCAGGCAAATTAAGAATTACCAAGAATGAAAAGAAACGCATACGTTATTGAAGCTTACACTAGAAAATGGAGGCAAGTTCTGTGCTATGATAATTACAATAAGGATACTGATAGAAAGGCTATTGGAAATGCTCCTGGAAGGTTTCTAATTTATAATTGTAGTGAATTCTGCTCCAACTATGTGACCAATTATTTATGAATAAGGAGGCCAGAGCTCAGCAGTGCTCTGGTAACTCTCTTTGTATATCTGGGCCTGTCAGTAAAATAAGTATATAAGTAAAATATTAGTGATTGAATACAGAGTGTGTGAGAGCATGTGAGAGTTAGAGACAGAGAAGGGGAGAAGAGAAATAGATGAGTTGGAAAGAGACCAGAATTCAAAAACCTCCTACATTTTGTTCATAGATGACAGGTTCAAACCTGGCTTGTAGAGATTGTAAGGCAGCAGCTCTCATGCCCACACACCGCAGACAGCCCCAGCCTTCACCATATGCTGTACTACCAGACCTGACAGTAATGTGTGTGTTTGTGTGTCTGTCTGTCTGTCTGACTGTGTGTGTCTGTGTGTGCTCAGATCTCACCTATAGTAGTCTCAGAGCATGGGTGTCAAGGTAGCCAGCCTCACCTGCAACATATGTACAGAGAACCTAGCTGGTTAGGGGTAGCCAGCTAGCCCAGATTCTGGCTAATCAAGAATGCATATGCAAAGGGACTCTCATGTCTTGTTCTCCTGAGTTCCTGATTCAATCTTATGCCTCACTATCATCCAAACCCTGCCAACGGGGGAAGCTGTGGCACCCCTCAGAATTCAGGGGCAGGACCCTGTCCAGTCACTTTTGGCTGCATACTCAGGCTCCAGGATCCCAGTCCACTTCTCATGGCAGCAGATTACAAGCCCAGAAAGAACCCATAAAGTGTTCCAACATAGATGGGAACTGTGTTTGACCAAACAATAGTGGATGAACCCAGCCCCTTACACCTCCCCTTTGGGTCCGGCTAAGGCAATTGCTCCTGTGGCCTCAGAATCCCTGATAATGGTGTCCTGGTGTCCAAACATCACACTCAGAGAGATTCCCAGAAGTAGGCATCCATGAGTTTCCCATACAAAGTTGCTCTGCTTTCAGTAAGCACAAACTCCTCGGGTGTCAGGAGCCATTTCTCTGCTTGATAGATGATAAGCTTTGAGACAAAGGAACCCCTCAAGAAAAGTGTTAATTCCCTCCTGGGCAGGCCATTTCCCCTTAGGTAAACCATTTATCAGTAATCAAGTGAGTCAACACAAGTGAGTCAACACACAGTTTGGTTCCTGCCATTTGTTGCAAGGAACATTCCTCTTTGAAGTTTGCTCCCCCTCCCCCCTCCTCCAGCATTCCCTCTCCTTCCCAAAGCCTTATAATGCCTGTGTTCACAATAAAATTTTACAGCTTAATCAGAAACTTGACTTGCTGTCATTCTTTGTGTCTCATGTTCCTTAATGTCAGGTCTCATTGGGTTCCTAGCCCCTGTACATCGACCTGCTTGTCCGGGCATTCTGGCGCCCAGAACGTGGGGCGAAGAAGACTTCTGGACCTAGAAACTCTGCTGATCGAGAGGGTAGGCATACCGGAAGTCACTGAGTCACTGCAGCCCAAGGGGGGTAATGCAAAGACTTGCATAGATTGCCATGGACATACCCAACCGTGAGTAACATCTGGAGGAGAGTGTCATAGCGGCTGAGGTAAGCAATACCATGGGACATGAATTCAGCAAACTATTCATTCATTAAAGGACTCAAGGAGTCACTCAAGACACGAAGAAATAGGGTTAAAAATAAAGAATTAAATAAGTTTTTAGATTATATTGGAAATATTTGCCCCTGGTTCCCCCAGGAAGGCACTATAGATGAGAAGCGTTGGAGGAGAATTGGTGACTGTCTTAAGGATCACTATCAGTCTTTTGGTCCTGAACGTGTACCTGTTTCTGCCTTTTGTTACTGGAATTTAATTAATGATATCTTAAAAATCTATAATAACCACCCTGATATTAAAAACCTTATTACAGAGGGTGAAAAGGTCCTCCAGCAACTTTCTAGTCTGCCGTCCAGGACAAAGTCCCCATCCCCATGCCCTTCTGTGATTATTGATCTTGATCCCCCAGTACCCAGTCAAAATAAAAGCCTCCCAGCACCTGATGAAAGTAAAAGCCCTATTCCCTTCCCTACAGGTCCCATTGCACTTATTAAAGTTCCCTCCATTGACTCTCCTATTGCTAATTCACATGAGAATGAAACCCAGCATTCTTTCCCCCGCCTCTATCCAGTTTTACAAAACTCTCATCTCCTGAAGCACTTCCCGTGGAGAATGAGGCTTTGCTAGAAAAAGAGGCTGCCAGATACTACAATCCTGATTGGTGTCCTCCTCCCTTTAATTCCCCTCCCTATATCCGTGCCCCTGCTCTCCAGTCTGACCCTCTCCTTGACAATCCTTCTGTCAGCTGGGCAGGCTCAGGAGCCCTTACAGGAATTTCCACCCTCCGCAAGGTCCATGCTGACCAGAGAGAGCAGCTTCAATTAATGAAAGAAATAGCTGCAGTTACAGAAGAGCTTACATTTTTAGCCACACCAAAAAACCCATTCCCTAAAACTAAAACTAAGACTAAACCATCCAAATCAAACCCGGTTTTGGCTTTCCCTGTTACTTGGAGCCAGGCTCAAACTGGCTAACCCTAACCCCTATGCTCTTCCTTGTCCAGACTGCCTCCCTACACCACCGCCCCTCCGTTTTGTGCTCCGGTCCTTGACTTTGCCAATAATACTGATTAGACCACTTTCTTTAAAACTGTAAAATGTACCTCCACCCAGAAAAAAATTTTCAAAGATTTTTCTCTGTGTGGCAGTGCAGCGGTAAACTAAGCCCGCCTGTTCCGCCCTCAAAGCCAATCACGGCACAGAGCCCCTGCTCCACAGATTGGCAAAGACTGCAGTCAATCATTCCCTAGCCACAAACGCCCCTCCTGGGTAGATAGGCTGTGAGTTAGGATTCCAAAAACCAAAGCGGTTTTTCAAAGGGAAAATTTTCCTTTCACCAAGAATGTATGTTTTAAGTCTGTGCTAACCTTGTTTTCATTAATGTGTGTTAACCTCTAAGTAACTAAAGGTTGTTTTAAGTTTTAAATAAGATTTAGTTAAGCTAAATGTGGTTTTAAAGATCCCGACTCATAGAGTTGGCACACCTTTACCAGAGTAAAATATAGGACAGTTTCTGATAGCTAATATCAACAACAATTCATTAATTAAAAGATTTTCTGAGATATATAGACATGGTGAAATGCCTCTGCAGTCTCTCTCACTCTTGTGAAAATTGTAGATATTACCAGCACCCCAATATCAACTGCCACTGTTTGTTAATTTAATTCCATCCTTGAACTGACTTTCTAATAACACAGTCAGTGTTGAGCAGTGGCCTTGCCAGGAAAAAAAGGGTTAAACGTGCTATTCCTTGGCATCAAAACATTTGCAAATACATTATCACAGACCTGATTTAGCTGACAGAAGCCTGGATGAACCTGAGGATGACATACCCCCTTTTCGGATGGCATAAAACTCAGAATTATGCATTGAGACATCCAACCATAGCAGGACAAGGACACCAGTAAGGGGTGCAAGGCAAAGCACTGCAGGGGAATGACCCAATAGTCCGCCTCTGAGTCCCCAGTGAAGCAAACCTGATTTGCATGGAGGTTGGTGTCAGCAACAAAAATTGTTTCCCTAGAAACTGTGGCTCTGCCTCCCATGCCCAAAAAGACACCAAGAGCCTTATAAGATGCAGGAAGGTTGGTTTTGCACCCACCTCGCGGGAGGAATCAGGTCAATACTTCCATCCTGTGGTAATGCCCACCAAACCTGCAGTTAGGGTCTCTGCGCCTCACCCCCATTGCCTGCCTCAATTTAAAATTATAACAAAAGGAGGATATGCCATGAGCCATTTCTCTGCTTGACAGATGATAAGCTTTGAGACAAAGGAACCCCTCAAGACAAGTGTTAATTCCCCCCTGGGCAGGACATTTCCCCTTAGGTAAACCATTTATCAGTGATCAAGTGAGTCAACACAAGTGAGTCAACACAAAGTTTGGATCCAGCCATTTGGTGCAAGAAACATTCCTCCTTGAAGTTTGCTCCCCCTCCCCCCTCCTCCAGCATGCCCTCTCCTTCCCCAAAGCCTTATAATACCTGTGTTCACAATAAAATTTTACAACGTGATCGGAAACTTGACTTGCTGTCATTCTTTGTGTCTCATATTTATTCATTTCAGGTCTCATTGGGTTCCTAGCCCCTGTTCACCACCCTGCTGGTTGGGGGACCCGGGCCATTGCTATGGAGAGACAAAAGGAAGATGGATGCCTCCATTGGCTGAATTAGGAGTTTCCAGTGGAGATCACAGCCCTGCGCCTCACCTGAGGGCCTGGCTGCTGCTAATAAAGGCAATAGGAAACATCTGTTACCACTTGGGACCTGAGGACATACTCAGGAATCCCTCCAGGAGCTAGCAGGCTGGCGGACGTCCTGAACCCAGGATAGCTGTGCTCCTAGTTGGGAGGGCATTCTGGCCACAGGTGAGAATATTCCCTAGATATAAGAAAGAACTTCAGGTTTCAAAAGGATTTGAAACCCCATGAGGCACATGGAAAATACAATTCACAGCCATCAAAAAACCCTCTTTCTGAAACCTGGAAGCTTCCGTTTTACATGGAAAATCTGGACACTGGTGTGGCCAGCAGTACCACAGATCCTTTACATTTGGCCCAATAGAGGGAAAGCACAATGTGTGTGCCAGTCGGTAGAGTTTCACTTCTCTTCACCTGGGCACTCATGGAATAAGGACAAGGATGCGGTGCAGGAAATTGAGGAGGGCTGAATTTAGGCTGAGTGTCAGCCACAGGGCCCTGGAGAATGGGAGTCAAGCACAGAGGGCCTGAACAGCTGCAGCTGGAGATGTACATATACCTGTTACCTGCAGCAGGAATGCTGTCTCCTCAGTTCCCCTCTGTACTACGCCATATGCACAAGACTAAGTAATCCAAAGGACAAAGAAAGGATAATTTCATCACCAGGAAGACAGAGTTCACGATGCATGCACTGACTTCCACGAAGGGTCCAGGGAAGAAGGCACATAGAGACAGTCAGAGAGACAGAATGACAGTGACTGAAATCTACAGAAATTCTGGCCCTGTGTTGATCAGTGCCAGAGCACTGAAGACATACCCTCTATTCCCATTCATACTTCCTACAAGTGGCATTGTTATTTCATGTTTGTGAGGAAAGGTTACACTTAGAACATCTAGGTCTTAGCCCACTCTGAGAAGCAAAACTTGGCCAGCTGCCTACTCCCCAAAACTGCCCTCACCTCTCCAATTTGGAAGTAGTCTTATTGATGCTCCAGCCAAGATGCAGGGTGGCCTATTGCATGTCCCTGGTCCAGCCACAGAATGTCCTGTGTGCAGGGAACTGCACTATGTCTATTTCTTCTTTGATTTACAGTTTTGGGATAGGACTCGGTGGACAAAAAGAGCAACAGGGAAGTAGATGATTTGGCAGTGGTAGTTTGTGCTGCGAGAGATTTGTACAGTGATAAGAGGTATACGAATGGCTCTGTGAGATGTCATGACTGTGTCTCAGAAGGGCCAGGTGTATCCGCATTACTACCCTAATCCAGAGCTGTGCAGGTCTCTAGCTAAAAATTATTTTTAGATCTCTACATGTTATATATATATATATATATATATATATATATATATATATATATATATATATATATAGAGAGAGAGAGAGAGAGAGAGAGAGGGAGTGAGACACTGATGTAGTCATTTTATACAATGGATTTGATATGACATTCAGACAATTGATTGCTAAAACTTGGAGAGAAACTGTGCATCAGGAAAAGAATTGTCCAAAGGAGTAAAATCTACAAATCATTAACAATATGCAACTCCAACGGGACATAGCGAAAAAGGCTTGAGAAGGAACTCATAAAGAGAATGTCCACATGGACAGGCACCACAAGTTTCCTAGTCTGGCAACAGACACAGTGCATCTGGTAGTTCCCAGTTCAAGCCTCAGGGCACAAACCTCTCCCTCTTCAGTGTTTTTACGTATGAAAAGAAGAAAAGTGACCAAGGGCCAAAGAGAGCTACAATGGTGCAATATTGATCTGTAAATCAGAATGAACCAAGTGTTTTGCAAAAAAAACCACTTTATTATAAACTGTGAGTGATACCGGAATGGAAATGAGGAGACAGAATATGGCTTGTGTCAGAAAGACTTACAAACTGAGGCTCCAGTAACCTAGGTGAAGTCACCAACACAACAAGCCAGAGCTCAGCAGTGCTCTGGTAACTCTCTTTGTATATCTGGGCCTGTCAGTAAAATAAGTATATAAGTAAAATATTAATGAGTGAAGACAGAGTGTGTGAGAGCATGTGAGAGTTAGAGACAGAGAAGGCTAGAAGAGAAATAGATGAGTTGGAAAGAGACCAGGATTCAAAAACCTCCTACACTGTGTTCATTGATGACAGCTTCAAACCTAGCTTGTAGAGATTGTAAGGCAGCAGCTCTCATGCTCACAGACCCCAGACAGCCCCATCCTTCACCATATGCTGTACTACCAGACCTGACAGTAATGTGTGTGTGTGTGTGTGTGTGTGTGTGTGTGTCTGTCTGTCTGTCCGTGTGTGTCTGTGTGTGCTCAGAACTCACCTATAGTAGTCTCAGAGCATGGGTGGCAAGGTAGCCAGCCTCACCTGCAACTTATCTACAGAGAAGCTAGCTGGTTAGGGAAAGCCAGCTAGCCCAGATTCTGGCTAAGCAAGAATGCATATGCAAAGGGACTCTCATGTCTTGTTCTCCTGAGTTCCTGATTCAATCTCATGCCTCACTATTACCCAAACATTGCCAATGGGGGAAGCTTGGGCACCCCTCAGAATTCAGGGGCAGGACCCTGTCCTGTCACCTTTGGCTTCATACTCAGCCTCCATGCTCCCAGTCCACTTCTCAGTGGACAGCAGATTACAAGCCCAGAATGAACCCAGAAAGAGCTGTGTCTCAACATAGATGGGAACTGTATTTGACCAAACAATAGTGGATGACCCCACAACCTTACACCTCCCCTTTAGGTCATGTTAAGTCATTTGCTCCTGTGGCCGCACAATACCTGATCAAGGTGTCCTGGTGTCCACAAATCACACTCAGAGAGATTCCCAGAAGTAGGCATCCATGAGTGTCCCATACAAAGTCCCTCTGCTTGCAGGAAGCACAAACTCCCCAGGCCCTTGCTATGGAGACACTACAGGAAGATGGATGCCTCCATTGGCTGAATTAGGAGTTTCCAGTGGAGATCACAGCCCCGCCCCTCAACTGAGGGCCTCGATGCTGCTAATAAAGGCAATTGGAAACACCTGTTACCACTTGGGGCCTGAGGACATACTCAGGAATCCCTCCAGGAGCTAAGAGGTTGGCAGACCTCCTGACCCCATTATAGCTGTGCTCCTACTTGGGAGGGCATTCTGGCCAGAGGTGAGAATATTCCCTAGATACAAGAAATAATTTCAGGTTTCAAAAGGATTTGAAACTTCATGATGCACATGGAAAAGACATTTCAGAGCCATCAAAAAACCCTCTTTCTGATCCCTGGAAGCTTCCATTTTGCATGGAAAATCTGGACACTGGTATGGCCAGCAGTACCACAGATCCTTTACATTTGGCCCAATAGAGGGAAAGCACAATGTGTGTTCCAGGGGGATAGAGTTTCACTTCTCTTCACCTGGGCTCTCATGGATTAAGGACAAGGATTCAGTGCAGGAAATTGAGGAGGGCTGCATTTGGGCTGAGTGTCAATCTCAGGGCCCTGGTTAATGGGAGTCAAGCACAGAGGGCCTAAACAGCTGCAGATGGAGAGGGACATATGCCTGTTACCTGCAGCAGGATCGCTGTCTCCTCAGTTCCCCTCTGAATAACGCCATATGCAGGAGACTGAATAATCCAGAGGGCAAAGAAAGGAAAATTTCATCAATAGGAAGTCCAAGTTCACTCTGAGAAGCAACACTTGGCCTGCAGCCCACTCTCCAAAACTGTCCTTGCCTCTCCAAATTAGAAGTAGTTTTAGTGATGCTCCAGCCAAGATGCAGGCTGGCTTATTTCATCACCCTGGTCCAGCCTCAGTCTGTCCTGTGTGCACGGAACTGCACTATGTCTATTTCTTCTTTGATTTACAGTTTTGGGATAGGACTCCTTGGACAAAATGAGCAAGAAGGAAGTAGATGTTTTGACAGCTGTAGTTTTGCTGAGAGAGATCTGTAGAGTATCAAGAGGTAAACGAATGGCTCTGTGAGATGTCTCTCATGACTGTGGCTCAAAAGGGCCAGGTGTATCCGCATTACTACCCGAATCCTGAGCTGTGCAGCTCTCTAGCTAAAAAATATTTTCAGACCTCTACATGTTATATATATATATATATATATATATTGAGAGAGAGAGAGAGAGAGAGAAAGACACTGATGTAGTCATTTTCTACAATGGATGCGATATGACATTCAGACAATTGATTTCTAAAACCTGGAGAGAAACTGTGCATCAGAAATAGAATTGTCCAAAGTAGGAAAATCTCCAAATCATTTGCTATATGCAGCTCAAATGGGACCTAGCGAAAAAGTCTTGAGAAGGAACTCATCCAGGAGACTCTCCACATGGACAGGCACCACAAGTTTCCTAGTCTGGCAACACACACAGGGCAGCAGCTAGTTCCTTGTGCAAGCCTCAGGGCAAAATCCTCTGGCTCTTCAGTGTCTTTACATCTGAAAAGAAAAAAAGTGTCCACGCACCAAGGAGAGCTACAATGGTGTCAATATTGAGCAGTAAATCAGAATGTGCCAAGTGTTTAGCACAAAATCTCCTGTGCCACAGTGATTCTGTTGTTCTATTTGTCTCCCTCCCACACACATACATACACACAAACAAACACAAACACACACTCTCACATTCACGCACGCACATATCCACAGAGGCACAGGTACAAAAGGAGTTATACACATGCGCACTGGACAGCTTCTGCAAGGCAGGGCCCTGGGCTGAACCCTGCTTCTCACTTCCTGGAAGCACACCCGCCTTTTAAGGCCAGCTCTGAGCTCCCCTTGGTGGGATTCCTTCAGAAGGCTACTCTGAGTCCCGCCCTCGTAACTTTTCCTCTGTTCTCATTGGACAGCTCTTGGTTCACGCCCCTGAAGGTGATGTTCCTCTTCTCTAATTGGCCACCTTCTCTATGTATATGTACTGGGCCCTCCCCCTCAGACTCAGAGGGCCTGGTCTCTTAGACCCGCCCCTGGGAATTGTCTGCCATCATCTGTAGGCCCTGTTTCTGCCAACACGACCCAATAGCTCCTGTCTGTACCTGCTGTACCTGTCCTTAGGACACTGCCTGATTGAGCTAGGCTGGCCATGCTCTTGGGGCACACACATAATCACTATCTCCACTCTCATAGCCAAGTGCCTCAGGGCACTTGCCCCATGGTGCCTTAGTCCCACACTGGAGCTGCCCTCTTGTGGACACCCATCAGAATGCAGCTGAGCACAGGGATTCACAAGCTCACAGTAGAGTCATCCCAGACAAAGAGAGAAACACCTTCCACCTGCAAAGCCAAATGGGGGATTCCCCCACCCCAGAGGAAAGAACAGATGTCTAGGGAACTCTACATCAATTTCAACCTTTCTGTCCATGGGCCACAAATCCCAAAGTTCTCATCATTCCACAGAATCACTACACTCAACTATGGGGTTTTCTGCCACCTTGTGGACACACAGCAGAATGCAGCTGAGCTCCCCCATGCCACTCCTCTTTGAGTCTACACAGAAAATTACACACAGCATGGAAATAGTAAAGGAAAGAACCCATCTGAGGACCACCTGGGAGAATGCACAACAGTGTCCAGAATATCCAATGTGCCATTCATATTTGAAAAACCACTTGTGCAGTGGAAACTTCCTTTGTCATTGCACAACACATTTCCTAAGAATCTGCGTCAGGAATAAAGAAACAAGAGTGGCAATCATAACTGAAACACACTTATGTACACGTACACACACACACACACAAACCCTCCCACAGAGACGCACACACTTTTCCCTGAAATAACGTGGATTGGAGTTGCTGTTTTGCACTCAGGTAAAAGGTCAAAGTTTCATGGGTGGAGGGGAGAAGTATTAAGTTTCTGGCATATGAAGGTGAGAAGTGCCTAGAGAAGATCTATACTTACATGGACAATGAAGGGGGAATGGGTTGGAGGCACAGCTGGTGGAGCTGACAGGGAACTATGTGGAAGCCCAGGACCCCGTTTTGAGCCCCTGCTCACCACTTACCCAGCTCGGGAAAAGCTGGGCTAGTGTCAAATTAGAACTGCAGCTGTTTCTCTGTCTCTCTTCCTGCTTGGGCACCGCTCTCTCAATTTATGACTGTTTCCTTCTCCTCAGTAAGAAAGTTACAAAGGATGTACAGAAATACAGAGAAAGTGGGAAAAATTACCCCTGAACCCTCTATTACATGTAATGTTGACAGTAAAACATTCATCCCCCAAGAAAGAACAGAATAAATATTTGTGAGGTTAAAAACATTGTAGGTTAAATAGTGAACATTCTTTAGAGCCATGCAATACTAATCCATTGTGCATTGGATGTCACTGTCAAAAACCTTCCTGTAGTAGTAGTAGTAGTGTGTAGTATCTGAAAAAGGAAATGTATTGTGTGTCAAAAGTTCCCTTCAGTTATAAGAGAAAATTTATCAGGCAGAAGATATGACCCCTCATGTGATATGGGAATAAATAAGTAAATAAATATGCAAATGAATGGGGATGATCTAGGAGGATTTGAAAAAAATAAAAACAAAACCACAGGAAGACCTGATTAAAGTAGAAATATAGAAAATGTCTGCAGAGAAACAGAGGGCTGCTTCAAAACTTCCCTGACACTTCAATGTGCAGGGAAATTAAGAATTCCCAAGAATAAAAAGAAAGGCATACGTATTGAAGCTTACACTAGAAAATGTAGACAAGTTCTGTGCTATGATAATTACAATAAGGATAATGAAAGAAAGGCTATTGGAAATGCTCCTGGAAGGTTATATTTTATAATTGTAGTGAATCCTGCTCCAACTATGTAACCAATTATTTGTGAATAAGGACGATGTTATGAATCTGATAATTCTGCATTAAGATCAAATAAAAAGGTCAACAATTCTAAAACTAACAGATATATGTATATGTTTATTATAAAGTCTGAGAGATACTGCCATGGTTATGAGGAGACAGAATATGGCTTGTGTCAGAGAGACTTACAAAGCTGGGACTCCAGTAGCCTAGGAGAAATCACCAACACAACAAGCCAGAGCTCAGCAGTGCTCTGGCAACTCTCTTTGTATATCTGGACCTGTCAATAAAATAAGGATATAAGTAAAATATTACTGAGTGCAGACAGAGTGAGTGAGAGCCTGTGAGAGTCAGAGACAGAAGGAGAGAAAAGAAATAGATGAGTTGGAAAGTGACCAGAAGTCAAAAACCTCCAACACTGTGTTCATTGATGACATGTTCAATCCTGGCTTGTAGAGATTGTAAGGCAGCAGCTCTCATGCCCACAGACCCCATACAGCCCCAGCCTTCATCATATGCAGTTCTACCAGACCTGACAGTAATGTGTGTGTGTGTGTGTGTGTGTGTGTCTGTCTGCTGCAGGTTCCAAGCATATGTCCATCTGCAGCTGCAGCTGTCCAGGCCCTCTGTGCTTGACTCCCATTCATGAGAGTCCCTTTGAATATGCATTCTTGCTTAGCCAGAATCAGGGCAACCTGGCTTTCCCTAAGCAGCTAGGTTCTCTGTACATAAGTTGCAGGTGAGGCTGGCTACCTTGCCACCCATGTTCTGAGACTACTATAGGTGATTTTTGAGCACACACAGACACACAGACAGACATTACTGTTTGGCAGACCTCCTGACCAGGAATAGCGTTGCTCCTAGTTGGACGGCCCTTCTTGCCAGAGGTGAGAAAATTCCCAAGATACAAGAAAGAACTTCAGAAAAAAAATGTCAATGGCCTGAATTCACCTATTAAAAGACACAGAGTAGGTAGATGGATCAGAAAACACAACCCAACAATATGTTGTCTACAGGAAACTCACCTAACGCAACAAGACAAACACAGACTTAAAGTGAAAGGATGGAAAACTATCATTCAAGCCAATGGCCCACAAAAAAGGGCAGGAACAACTATTCTCATATCTGACATGACAGACTTTAAAATAGATAAGATTAAAAAAGATAGGAATGGAAACTACTTAATGATCAGAGGATCAGTCAATCAAGAGGACTTAACAATTACTAATATCTATGCACCCAATGAGAAGCCATCTAAATACATCAAACTTCTACTGAAAGAGCTACAGCAATATATTAACAGTAACACAATCATAGTAGGGGACTTCAACACCCCACTATCTCAACTTGACAGATTATCCAGGCAGGAAATCAGTAAAGACATAAGGGAGCTAAATGAAGAGATAGATAAACTAGAACTATTGGACATTTTCAGAGTCATTCATCCCAAGAAACTGGAATACACATTTTACTCAATTCCACATGGATCATTCTCAAGGATAGACCATATGTTAGGCCACAAAGACAGCATCAGCCTATTCAAGAGCACTGAAATAATCCCAAGCATCTTCTCAGACCACAGTGGAATTAAACTAACACTTAACAATCAACAAAAGATTAGTAAAAGTGCCAAAATGTGGAAGCTCAACAGTACACTTCTTATCAACTTCTGGGTCAAAGAGAAAATCAAGGAAGAAATCAAAATGTTTCGAGAGTTCAAGGAAAATGAAGACACAAGCTATCAAAATATTTGGGACACAGCTAAAGCAGTCCTAAGAGGGAAGTTCATAGCTATACAAGCACACATTAGGAAACAAGAAAAGGCACAAATAAAAAGCCTGATTTCACATCTTAAAGACCTAGAAGAAGAACAACAAAAGAATCCTAAAGCAACCAGAAGGACAGAAATTACTAAAGTTAGGGCAGAAATAAATAACATTGAGAATAGGAAAACCATACAAAAGATCAATGAAAGTAAATGTTGGTTCTTCGAAAGAGTAAAGAAAATCGACAAACCTTTAGCCAGACTCACAAAACAAAAAAGGGAGAAGACCCAAATAAATCGGATAGTAAAAGAAAGAGGAGAAATCACAACAGACACTGCAGAAATTCAACATATCATGCGAGGCTTCTATGAACAACTATATGCCACCAAGCTAGAGAACCTGGAAGAAATGAATGATTTCCTAGATACCTACCAACTTCCAAAACTAAGTAAAGAGGAAGTGGATAACATGAACAGGCCCATCACAGCTAATGAAATTGAAACAGTTATCAAAAATCTTCCCAAAAATAAAAGTCCTGGACCAGATGGTTTTACAAATGAATTCTACAAATTTTTCAAAGAAGAACTAATACCTCTACTTTTAAAAGTCTTCCAAAAGATTGAAGACACTGGAATACTCCCTGCCAGCTTCTATGAAGCCAACATCACCCTGATACCAAAAGCAGACAGGGACACAACCAAAAAAGAAAACTACAGACCAATATCTCTGATGAACATAGATGCGAAAATATTGAACAAAATTCTACCCAACCGGATACAGCAGTATATCAAAAAAATTGTTCATCATGACCAAGTGGGGTTTATCCCAGGCATGCAAGGTTGGTTTTAATATACGTAAATAAATCAATGTGATCCACCACATCAACAAAAGCAAGACCAAAAACCACATGGTCATATCAATAGATGCAGAGAAAGCCTTTGACAAAATCCAACATCCCTTTATGATCAAAACACTACAAAAAATAGGAATAGATGGAAAATTCCTGAAGATAGTGGAGTCTATATATAGCAAACCTACAGCCAACATCATACTCAATAGTGAAAAACTGGAAGCATTTCCCCTCAGATCAGGTACTAGACAGGGCTGCCCACTATCACCATTACTATTCAACATAGTGTTGGAAGTTCTTGCCATAGCAATCAGGCAGGAGCAAGGAATTAAAGGCATACAGATTGGAAGAGAAGAAGTCAAACTCTCCTTATTTGCAGATGACATGATAGTATACATGGAAAAACCTAAGGAATCCAGCAAGAAGCTTTTGGAAATCATCAGGCAATACAGTAAGGTGTCAGGCTATAAAATTAACATTCAAAAGTCAGTGGCATTCCTCTATGCAAACACTAAGTTAGAAGAAATTGAAATCCAGAAATCAGTTCCTTTTTCTATAGCAACAAAAACAATAAAATATCTAGGAATAAACCTAAGCAAAGAAGTGAAAGTCTTGTATACTGAAAATTATGAGTCACTACTCAAAGAAATTGAAAAAGATACAAAGAAGTGGAAAGATATTCCATGTTCATGGGTTGGAAGAATTAACATCATCAAAATGAATATATTACCCAGAGACATCTACAAATTTAATGCTATCCCCATCGAGATCCCAAGCACATTTTTAGGAGAATAGAAAAAATGCTACAAATATTTATCTGGAACCAGAAAAGACCTAGAATTGCCAAAACAATCTTGAGAAAAAAGAACATAACCTGAGGCATCACACTGCCAAATCTCAAACTGTATTATACGGCCATTGTCATCAAAAGTGCTTGGTACTGGAACATGAACAGACACACTGACCAGTGGAATAGAATTGAGAGCCCAGAAATGAGGCCCCACACGTATGGACATCTAATCTTTGACAAAGGGGCCCAGACTATTATATGGGGGAAGCAGAGTCTCTTCAACAAATGGTGTTGGAAACAATGGGTTGAAACATGCAGAAGAATGAAACTGAACCATTGTATTTCACCAAATACAAAAGTAAATTCCAAGTGGATCAAGGACTTGGATGTTAGACCAGAAACTATCAGATACTTAGAGGAAAATATTGGCAGAACTTTTTTCCGCATAAATTTTAAAGACATTTTCAATAAAACGAATCCAATTACAAGGAAGACTAAGGCAAGTATAAACCTAGGGAAGACGTTAAATTAAAAAGCTTCTTCACAGCAAAAGAAACCACTACCCAAATCAAGAGACCACTCACAGAATGGGAGAAGATCTTTACATGCCATACATCAGATAAGAGTTTAATAATCAACATATATAAAGAGCTTGCCAGACTCAACAACAAGACAACAAATAACCCCATCCAAAAATGGGGGGAGGAATTGGACAGAATATTCACCACAGAAGAGATCCAAAAGGCCGAGAAACACATGAAAAAATGCTCCAAGTCTCTGATTGTCAGAGAAATGCAAATCAAGACAAAAAGGAGATATCACTTCATGTGCCATGGTTGTAGATTTTTCACTTCTCTCATGGAATAAGGACAAGGATGCGGTGCAAGAAATTGAGGAGGGCTGCATTTAGGCTGAGTGTAAGCCACATGGCCCTGGAGAATGGGAGTCAAGCACAGAGGACCTGGACAGCTGCAGCTGCAGATGGACATATGCCTGCTACTTGCAGCAGGAACTCTGTCTCCTCAGTTCACCTCTGTACTATGCAATATGCACGAGACTAACTAATCCAAAGGTCAAAGAAAGGAAAATTTCAACACCAGGAAGACTGAGTTCACGATGCAGGCACTGACTTCCAAGAAGAATCCAGGGAAGAAGGCATGTAGAGACAGTCTGAGAGACAGAATGACTGACTGCAAAGGACAAAAATTCTGGCCCTGAGTTGATCAGTGCCAGAGCACTGAAGAGAAACCCTCCATGCCCATGCATACTTCTTACAAGTGGCATTGTTATTTTATGTTTGTGAGGAAAGGTTACACTTAGAACATCTAGGCCTTAGCCCATTCTGAGAAGCAACACTTGGGCTGCAGCCCACTCTCCAAAACTGCCCTTGGCTCTCCAAATTGGAAGTAGTTTTAGGGATGCTCCAGCCAAATGCAGGCTGGCGTATTTCATCTACCTGGTCCAGCCTCAGCCTGTCCTGTGTGCAGGGAACAGCACTATGTCTATTTCTTCATTGATTTACAGTTTTGGGATAGGACTGGGTGGACAAAAAGAGCAAGAGGGAAGTAGATGATTTGGCAGCTGTAGTTTGTGCTGAGAGAGATTTGTACAGTGACAAGAGGTAAACAAATGGCTCTTTGAGATGTCTCTCATGACTGTGGCTCAGAAGGGCCAGGTGTATCCGCATTACTACCCGAATCCACAGCTGTGCAGGTCTCTAGCTAAAATATATTTTCAGAACTCTACATGTTATATATATATATGTAGAGAGAGAGAGAGACAGCAAGACACTGATGTATTCATTTTCTACAATGGATGCGATATGACATTCAGACAATTGATTGCAAAAACCTGGAAAGAAACTGTGCATCAGTAAAAGAATTGTCCAAAGGAGTAAAATCTCAAAATCATTAGCTATATGCAGCTCCAATGGGACCTAGCGAATAAAGCTCGAGAAGGAATTCTTCCAGGACACTCACCACATGGACAGACAACACAAGTTTCCTACTCTGGAAACACCCAAAGGGCAGCTGCTAGTTCCCAGTGCAAGCCTCAGGGCAAAAACCTCTCCCTCTTCAGTGTCTTTACATCTGAAAAGAAGAAAAGTGACCAAGGGCCAAGTAGAGCTACAATGGTGTCAATATTGAGCTGTAAATCAGAAAGTGCCAAGTGTTTTGCACAAAATCACCTGTGCCACAGTGATTCTGTTGTTCTCTCTCTCTCTCCTTCCCTCACACACACACACACACACACACACACACACACACACACACACACACTCTCACAGTTATACACACGCACACATCCACAGAGGCACAGGCACAAACGGAGTAATACACATGCACACTGGACAGCTTCTGCAAGGCAGGGCCCTGGATGAACTCTGCTTCGCACTTCCTGGAAGCACGCACAGCCTTTTAAGGCCAGCTCTGAGCTCCCATTGTCCGGCTTACTTCTGAAGGCCTGCAGACCGGGCACCAGCCATGCTCTGATATGCCAGAGGCCTAGGCCACGCCCAGAACCTATGCCAGCAAAATCATTGGCCAGTGTGCTAGGATACGCCCAGGAGTTTCATGGACCCTAGTCATTGATTGGCCAGCAACCTTCAGCACCGCCCACACGGCCCTGCAGCACTCTCATTGGGCAGCCTCTGGAAGGCCTGCCCACCAGCCGCTTCTGCTGGAAAGAGATGAGAATTCAAAAACCTCCTACACTGTGTTCATTGATGACAGGTTCAAAGCTGGCTTGTAGAGATTGTAAAGCAGCAGCTCTCATGCCCACAGACCCCAGACAGCCCCAGCCTTCACCATATGCTGTACTACCAAACCTGACAGTAATGTGTGTGTGTGTGTCTGTCTGTCTGTGTCTGCATGTGCTCAGAACTCACCTGTAATAGTCTCAGAGCATAGGTAGGAAGGTAGCCAGCCTCATCTGCAACTTATGTACAGAGAACCTAGCTGGTCAGGGCAATCCAGCTAGCCCAGATTCTGGCTAAGCAAGAATGCACATGCAAAGGGACTCTCATGTCTCCCTCTCCTGAGTTCCTGATTCAATCTCATGCCTCACTATCATCCAAACACTGCCAACAGTGTAAGCTGGGGCACCCCTCAGAATTCAAGGGCAGGAGACTGTCCAGTCACGTTTGGCTGCCTACTCAGCCTCCAGACTGTCAGTCCACTGCTCAGGGCAGCTGCTTAAAAGCCCAGAATAACCCAAAAAGCGCTGTGTTTCAACATAGATGGGAACTGTGTTTGACCAAACAATAGTGGATGAACCCGTCCCCTTACAACTGCCATTTGGGTCCGACTAAGGCAATTGCTCCTGTGGCCTCGTGTCCACATATCACACTTAGAGAGATTCCCAGAAGTAGGCATGCATGAGTGTCCCATACAAAGTCGCTCAGCTTGCAGGAAACAAAAACTCCCTGGGCCCTTGCTATGGAGAGACAAAAGGAAGATGGATGCCTCCATTGGCTGAATTAGGAGCTTCCAGTGGAGATCACAGCCCCGCCACTCACCTGAGAGCCTGGCTGCTGCTAATAAAGGCAATTGGAAACACCTGTTACCACTTGGGTCCTGAGGACATACTCAGGAATCCCTCCAGGATCTAGCAGGCTGGCAGACATCCTGACCCCGGGATAGCTGTGCTCCTAGGTGGGAGGGCCTTTGGGCCAGAGGTGAGAATATTCCCTAGATATAAGAACGAACTTCAGGTTTCAAAAGGATTTGAAACCCAAGGAGGCACTTGGAAAAGACATTTCACAGCCATCAAAATACCCTCTTTCTAAACCCTGGAAGCTTCCGTTTTGAATGGAAACTCTGGACGCTGGTGTGGCCATCAGAACCACAAAGCCTTTACATTCGGCCCAATAGAGGGAAAGCACAATGTGTGAGCCATGGTGGTAGATTTTCACTTATCTTGATCTCGGCTCCATGGAATAAGGACACTGATGCGGTGCAGCAAATTGAGGAGGGCTGCATTTAGGCTGAGTGTCAGCCACAGAGCCCTGGAGAATGGGAGTCAAGCACAGAGGGCCTGGACAGCTGCAGCTGGAGATGTACATATTCCTGTTACTTGCAGCAGGAACTCTGTCTCCTCAGTTCCCCTCTGTACTACGACATATACACGACACTAACTAATCCAAAGGGCAAAGAAAGGGAAATTTCAACACCAGGAAGACCGAGTTAACAATGCATGCACTGACTTCCACGAAGGAATTCTGTCCCTGTGTTGATCAGTGCCAGAGCGCTGAAGACACACCCTCCATGCCCATGCATACTTCTTACAAGTGGCATTGTTATTTTATGTTTGTGAGGAAAGGTTACACTTAGAACATCTAGGCCTTAGCCCACTCTGAGAAGCAACACTTGGGATGCAGCCCACTCTCCAAAACTGCCCTATTCTCTCCAAATTGGAAATACTTTTAGTGATGCTCCAGCCAAATGCAGGCTGGCATATTTCATCTCCCTGATCCAGCCACAGCCTGTCCTGTGTGCAGGGGAACAGCACTATGTCTATTTCTTCTTTGATTTACAGTTTTGGGATAGGATTCGGTGGACAAAAAGAGCAAGTGGGAAGTAGATGATTTGGAACCTGTAGTTTGTGCTGAGAGAGATTTGTAGAGTTCAAGAGGTAAACGAATGGCTCTGTGAGATTTCTCTCATGATTGTGGCTGAAAAGGGCCAGGTGTATCAGCATTACTACCCGAATCCAGAGCTGTTCAGGTCTCTAGCTAAAATATATTTTCAGAACTCTACATGTTTATATATATATATATATATATATATATATATATATATATATATATATATATATATATATATATATATATATATATATATATATATATAGAAAGAGAGAGAAAGAGAGAGAGACAGCAAGACACTGATGTAGTCATTTTCTACAATGGATGCAATATGACATTCAGACAATTGATTGCTAAAACCTGGCGAGAATCTGTGCACCAGGAAAAGAATTGTCCAAAGGAGTAAAATCTCCAAATCATTAGCTATATGCAACTCCAATGGGACCTAGCGCTAAAGGCTCGAGAACGAATTCTTCCAGGACACTCTCCACATGGACAGGCACCACAAGTTTCCTAGTCTAGCAACACACACCGGGCAGCTGCTAGTTCCCAGTGCAAGCCTCAGGGCAAAAACCTCTCCCTCTTCAGTGTCTTTACATCTGAAAAGAAGAAAAGTGACCAAGGGCCAAGTAGAGCTACAATGGTGTCAATATTGAGCTGTAAATCAGAAAGTGCCAAGTGTATTGCACAAAATCACCTGTGCCAGCCTCATCTGTAACTTATGTACAGAGAACCTAGCTGGTCAGGGCAAGCCAGCTAGCCCAGATTCTGGCTAAGCAAGAATGCACATGCAAAGGACCTATCATGTCTTCCTCTCCTGAGGTCCCGATTCAATGTTTTGCCTCACTATCATCAAAACACAGCCAACAGGGTAAGCTGTGGCACCCCTCAGAATTCAGGGGTATGAGATTGTCCAGTCATGTTTGGCTGCCTACTCAGCCTCCCGAATCTCAGTCCACTGCTCAGGGCATCATATTAGAAGCACAGAAAGAACCCAGAAATAGCTGTGTTTCAAAATAGATGGGAACAGTGTTTGACCAAACAATAGTGGATAAACCCGGTCCGTTACACCTACCCTTTGGGTCTGGCTAAGGCAATTGCTCCTTTGTTGTCACATCCCTGATCATGGTGTCCTGGTGTCCAAACATCACACTCAGATAGATGCCCAGAAGTAGGCATGCATGAGTGTCCCATACAAAGTTGCTCTGCTTGCAGGAAGCACAAAATCCCTGGGCCCTGCTATTGACAGACAAAAGAAAGATGGATGCCTCCATTGGCTGAATTAGGAGTTTCCAGTGGAGATCACAGCCCCGCCCCTCACCTGAGGGCCTGGCTGCTGCTAATAAAGGCAATTGGAAACACCTGTTACAACTTAGTCCCTGAGGACATACTCAGGAATCGCTCCAGGAGCCAGCAGGCTGGCACACCTCCTGACACCGGGATAGCTGTGCTCCTAGTTGGGAGGGCATTCTGGCCAGAGGTGAGAATATTCACTAGGTACAAGAAAGAACTTCAGGTTTCAAAAGGAGTTGAAACCCCATGAGGCACTTGGAAAATACTTTTCACAGCCATCAAAACACCCTCTTTCAGAACCCTGGAAGATTCCGTTTTCCGTGGAAAATCTGGACACTGGTGTGGCCACCAGTACCACAGATGCTTTACATTCGGCCCAATAGAGGGAAAGCACAATGTGTGTGCCACGGGGATAGAGTTTCACTTCTCTTGACCTGGGCTATCATGGAATAAGGACAAGGTTGCAGTGCAGGAAATTGAGGAGGGCTGCATTTAGTCTAAGTGCCAGCCTCAGGGCCCTGGGGAATGGGAGTCAAGCACAGAGGGCCTGGACAGCTACAGCCTGAGATGGACATATGCCTGTAACCTGCAGCAGGATAGTTGTCTCCGCAGTTCCCCAATGTACTACTCTGTATTGCGGAGACTAAATAATCCAAAGGGCAAAGAAAGGAAATTTTCAACACGAGGATGACTGAGGTCACGATGCATGCACTGACTTCCAATAAAGGCCCAGTGAAGAAGGCACGTAGAGACAGTGAGAGAGACAGAATGACAGAGACAGCAAAGGACTCAAATTCTGGCACTGTGATGATCAGTGCCAGAGCACATAAGACAAACCCTCCATGCCCATGCATACTTCTTACAAGTGGCATTGTTATTTTATATTTGTGAGCAAAGGTTACACTTAGAACATCTAGGTCTTAGCCACTCTGAGAAGCAACACTTTGCCTGCAGCCCACTCTCCAAAACTACCCTCCCCTCTCCAATTTGGAAGTAGTCTTAGTGATGCTCCAGACAAGATGCAGAATGGTGTATTCCATCTCCCTGGTCCAGCATCACACTGCCCTGAGTGCAGGGAACAGCACTATGTCTATTTCTTCTTTGATTTACAGTTTTGGGATAGGACTCCGTGGACAAAAAGAGTAAGAGGGAAGCAGATGATTTGGCAGTGGTAGTTTGTGCTGAGAGAGATATGTAGAGTGATAAGAGGTATACGAATGGCTCTGTGAGATGTCACACATGACTGTGGATCAGAAGGGCCAAGTGTATCCGCATTCTTACCCTATTCCAGAGCTGTGCAGGTCTCTAGCTAAAAAATATTTTCAGACCTCTACATGTTACATATATATATATATATATATATATATATATATATATATATAGAGAGAGAGAGAGAGAGAGAGAGAGACAGAGAGAGAGACAGAGAGAGAGAGAGACTGATGTAGTCATTTTATACACTGGATTCGATATGACATTCAGACAATTGATTGCTAAAACCTGCTCAGGAAAAGAATTGTCCAAAGGAGTAATATCTCAAAATCATTAGCTATATGCAGCTCAATGGGACAGAGCGAAAAAGGCTTGAGAAGGAACTCATCAAGGAGACTCTCCACATGGACAGGCACCACAAGTTTCCTAGTCTGGCAACAGACACAGGGCAGCTGGTAGTTCCCAGTGCAAGCCTCAGGGCAAAAACCTCTCCTTCTTCAGTGTTTTTACATCTGTAAAGAAGCAAAGTGACCAAGGTTCAAAGAGAGCTACAATGGTGTCAATATTGAGCTGTAAATCAGAATGTACCAAGTGTTTTGCAAAAAAATCACTTTATTATAAACTCTGAGTGATACTGGCATGGAAATGAGGAAACAGAATATGGCTTGTGTCAGAAAGACTTACAAACTGAGGCTCCAGTAGCCTAGGTGAAATCGCCAACACAACAAGCCAGAGCTCAGCAGTGCTCTGGTAACTCTCTTTGTATATCTGGGCCTGTCAGTAAAATAAGTATATAAGTAAAATATTAATGAGTGAAGATAGAGTGTGTGCGAGCATGTGAGAGTTAGAGACAGAGAAGGCAAGAAGAGAAATAGATGAGTTGGAAAGACACCAGAATTCAAAAACCTCCTACACTGTGTTCATTGATGACAGGTTCAAACAAGGCTTGTAGAGATTGAAAGGCAGCAGCTCTCATGCCCACAGACCACAGACAGCCCCAGCCTTCACCATATGCTGTACTACCAGACACGACTGTAATGTGTGTGTGTCTGTCTGTCTGTCTGTGTGTCTGTGTGTGGTCAGAACTCACCTATTGCAGTCTCAGAGCATGGGTGGCAAGGTAGCCAGCCTCACCTGCAACTTATGTACTTATAACCTAGCTGGTTCGGGAAATCCAGCTAGCCCATATTCTGGCTAAGCAAGAATGCATATGCAAAGGGACTCTCATGTCTCACTCTCCTTAGTTCCCTATTCAATCACATGCCTCACTATCATCCAAACACTGTCAATGGGGGAAGCTGGGGCACCCCTCAGAATTCAGGGGCAGGACACTGTCCAGTCATGTTTGGATGCATACTCAGCCTCCAGGCTCCCAGTCCACTTCTCAGGGCAGCAGATTACAAGCCCAGAAAGAACCCATAAAGAGCTGTGTCTCAACATAGATGGAACTGTGTTTGACCAAACAATAGTGGATGAACCCAGCCCCTTACACCTCCCCTTTGGATCCTGCTAAGGCAATTACACCTGTGGCCTCACAATCCCTGATCACAGTGTCCTGGTGTCCAAACATCACACTCAGAGATTCCCAGAAGTAGGCATCCATGAGTGTCCCATACAAAGTCGCTCTGCTTGGAGGAAGCACAAACTCCCCGGACCTTTCTATGGAGACACAAAAAAAGATGGATACCTCCATTGGCATAATTAGGAGTTTCCAGTGGAGATCACAGCCCCGCCCCTCACCTGAGGGCCTGGCTGCTGCTAATAAAGGCAATTGGAAACACTTGTTACCACTTGGGACCTGAGGACATACTCAGGAATCGCTCCAGGAGCTAGCAGGCTGGCAGACCTCCTGACCCAAGGATAGCTGTGCACCTAGTTGGGAGGGCTTTTGGTCCAGAGGTGAGAATATTCACTAGATACAAGAAAGAACTCAGGTTTCAAAAGGATTTGAAACCCCATGAGGCACTTGGAAAGACAGTTTACAGCCATAAAACCACACTCTTTCTGAACACTGGAAGTTTCTGTTTTGCGTGGAAAAACTGGACACTGGTGTGGACATCAGTACCAGGGATCCAAATATGGGAAAGCACAATGTGTGCACCAGGGGGATAGAGTTTCACTTCTCTTGACCTGGGCTATCATGGAATAAGGACAAGGATGCGGTCAGGAAATTGAGGAGGGCTGCATTTAGGCTGAGTGTCAGCCTCAGGGCACTAGAGAATGGGAGTCAAGCACAGAGCGCCTGGATAGCTGCAGCTGGACATGGACATATGCCTGTTACCTGCAGCAGGATCACTGTCTCCTCAGTTCCCCAATGTACTACTCCATATGCAGGAGACTGAATAATCCAAAGGGCAAAGAAAGGAAAATTTCAACACCAGGAAGTCCGAGTTCACAATGCATGCACTGACTTCCATAAGGGCCCAGTGAAGAAGGCACATAGAGACAGTCAAAGAGACACTGGATGACAGAGAGAGCAAAGGACTGAAATTCTGGCCCTGTGTTGATCAGTGCCAGAGCACTAAAGACAAAGCCTCTATGCCCATGCATACTTCTTACATGTGGCATTGTTATTTTATGTTTGTGAGGAAAGGTTACACTTAGAACATTTAGGTGTTAGCCCACTCTGAGAAGCAACACTAGGCCTGCCGCCCACTCTCCAAAACTGCCCTCGCCTCTCCAATTTGGATGTAGTCTTAGTGATGCTCCAGCCAAGATGGAGGCTGGCATATTGCAGCTCCCTGGTCCAGCCTCAGACTGTCCTGTGTGCAGGGAACTGCACTATGTCTATTTCTTCTTTGATTTACAGTTTTGGGATAGGACTCGGTGGACAAAAAGAACAAGAGGGAAGTAGATGATTTGGCAGCTGTAGTTTGTGCTGAGAGAGATTTGTAGAGTGATAAGAGGTATACAAATGGCTCTGTGGATGTCTCTCATGACTGTGGCTCAGAAGGGCCAGGTGTCTCCTCATTACTACCCTAATCCGGAGCTGTGCAGGACTCTAGCTAAAAAAATATTTTCAGACCTCTACATGTTACATATATATATAGAGAGAGTAAAATACTGATGTAGTCATTTTCTACAATGGATTCGATATGACATTCAAACAATTCATTGCTAAATCCTGGAGGGAAACTGTGCATCAGGAAAAGAATTGTCCAAAGGAGTAAAATCTCCAAATCATTAGCTATATGCAGCTCCAAGGGGACTGAGCAAAAAAGGCTCGAGTAGGAACTCATCCAGGAAACACTCCACATGGACAGACTCACAAGTTTCCTAGTCTGGCAACACACACAGGGCAACTGCTAGTTCCCAGTGCAAGCCACAGGGCAAAAACCTCTCCCTCCTCAGTGTCTTCATATCTGAAAAGAAGAAAAGTGGCCAATGGCCAAGGAGAGCTATAATGGTGTCATATTTAGCTGTAAATCAGAATGTGCCAAGTGTTTTGCACATAATCACCTATGGCACAGTGATTCTGTTATTCTCTCTCTCTCCCTCCCTCACACACACACAAACATACACAAACACACATTCTCACAGTCACACACACGCACACATCCACAGAGGCACAGGCACAAATGGAGTTATACACATGCACACTGGACAGCTTCTACAATGCAGCGTCCTATCCTGAACACTGCTTTGCACTTCTTAAAAGCATGCCCAGACTTTTAAGGGCAGCTCAGAGCTCTCATTGGCGGGCTTCCTTCAGAAGGCCCGCACACAGGGTGCCTGCCAGGCTCTGATAGGCCAGAGGCCTAGGCCATTCCAAGAACCCCTGCCAGCAGTCTCATTGGCCAGTGTGCTTGGACAAGCCCAGGAGTGTCAAGGACCCTAGTCATTGATTGGCCAGCAACCTTGAGCACCGCCCACACGGCCCTGCAGAATGCGCATTGGGCAGCCTCTGGAAGGCCCGCCCATCAGCCACTTCTGCTGTAAAGAGATGAGAATTGAAAAACCTCCTACACTGTGTTCATTGATGACAGGTTCAAAGTTGGCTTGTAGAGATTGTAAGGCAGCAGCTCTCATGCCCACAGACCCCAGACAGCCCCAGCCTTCACCATACGCTGTAATACCAGACCTGACAGTAATGTGTGTGTGTGTGTCTGTCTGTCTGTCTGTGTCTATGTGTGTTCAGAGCTCACCTATAGTTGTCTCAGAGCATGGGTAAGAAGGTAGCCAGCCTTATCTGCAACTTATGTACAGAAAACCTAGCTGGTCAGGGCAAGCCAGGTAGTCCAGATTCTGGCTAAGCAAGAATGCACATGCAAAGGGACTCTCATGTCTCCCTCTCCTGAGTTCCTGATTCAATCTCATGCCTCACTATCATCCAAACACTGACAACGGGGTAAGCTGGGGCACCCCTCAGAATTCAGGGGCAGGACCCTGTCCAGTCACGTTTGGCTGCATACTCAGCCTCCAGGCTCCCAATCCACTTCTCAGTGGACAGCAGATTACAAGGCCAGAAAGAACCCAGAAAGAGCAGTGTTTCAACATAGATGGGAACTGTGTTTGACCAAACAATATGGATGAACCCGGTCCCTTACACCTTCCCTTTGGGTCCGGCAAAGGCAATTGCTCCTGTGGCTTCACATCCCTGATCATGGTGTCCTGGTGTCCAAACATCACACTCAGAGAGATTCCCAGAAGTAGGCATTCATGAGTGTCCCATACAAAGTCACTCTGCTTGCAGGAACCACAAACTACCCGGGCCCTTGCAATGGACAGACAAAACAAAGATGGATGCCTCCATTGGCTGAATTTGGAGCTTCCAGTGGAGATCACAGTCCCTCCCCTCACCTGAGGGCCTGGCTGCTGCTAATAAAGGCAATTGGAAACACCTGTTACCACTTGGTGCCTGAGGATATACTCCAGAATCCCTCCAGGAGTTAGCAGGCTGGCAGAACTCCTGAACCCGGGATAGCTGTGCTCCTAGTTTGGAGGGCCTTCAGGCCAGAGGTGAGAATATTCCCTAGATACAAGAAAGAACTTCATGATTCAAAAGGATTTGAAACCCCAGGAGGCACTGGGAAAAGACATTTCACAGTCATCAAAACACCCTTTTTCTGAACCCTGGAAGCTTCCGTTTTGCATGGAAAATCTGGACACTGCTGTTGCCATCAGTACCACAGATCCTTTACCTTTGGCCCAATAGAGGGAAAGTACAATGTGTGTGCCAGGGTGGTAGAGTTTCACTTCTCTTCACCTGGGCTCTAATGGAATAAGGACAAGGATGTGGTGCAGGAAATTGAGGAGGGCTGCATTTAGGATGAGTGTCAGCCACAGGGCCCTGGAGAATGGGAGTCAAGCACAGAGGGCCTAGACAGCTGCAGCAGGAGATGGACATATTCCCATTACCTGCAGCAGGAATGCTGTCTCCTCAGTTCCCCTCTGTACTACGCCATATGCACTATGTTTATTTCTTCTTTGATTTACAGTTTTGGGATAGGACGCGGTGGAGAAAAAGAGCAAGAGTGAAGTAGATGATTTGGCAGCTGTAGTTTGTGCTGAGAGAGATTTGTAGAGTGATAAGAGGTATAGGAATGGCTCTGTGAGATGTCTCTCATGACTGTGGCTCAGAAGTGCCAGGTGTATCCGCATTACTATCCTAATACAGAGCTGTGCAGGTCTCTACCTAAAATATATTTTCAGTCATCTACATGTTATATATATATATATATATATATATATATATATATATATATATATATATATATAGAGAGAGAGAGAGAGAGAGAGAGACAGCAAGACACTGATGTAGTCATTTTCTACAATGGATTCGATATGACATTCTGACAATTGATTGCTAAAACATGGAGAGTGACTGTGCATCAGGAAAAGAATTGTCCAAAGGAGTAAAATCTCCAAATCATTAGCTATATGCAGCTCCAAAGGGACCTAGCAAAAAATGATTCTGAAGGAACTCATCCAGGAGACTCTCCACATGGACAGACATCATAAGTTTCCTAGTCTGGCAACACACACAGGGCACCTGCTAGTTCCTTGTGCAAGCCTCAGGGCAAAAAACTATCCCTCTTCAGTGTCTTTACATCTGAAAAGAAAAAAGTGTCCAAGGGCCAAGGAGAGCTACAGTGGTGTCAATATTGAGCGGTAAATCAGAATGTACCAAGTGTTTTGCAAAAAATCACTTTATTATAATCTCTGAGTGATACTGGCATGGAAATGAGGAGACAGAATATGGCTTGTGTCAGAAAGACTTACAAACTGAGGCTCCAGTAGCCTAGGTGAAATCGCCAACACAACAAGCCAGAGCTCAGCAGTTCTCTGGTAACTCTCTTTGTATATCTGAGCCTGTCCGTAAAAAAATGTATGTAAGTAAAATATTAATGAGTGAAGATAGAGTGTGTGAGATAATGTGAGAGTTAGAGACAGAGAAGGCGAGAAGAGAAGTAGATGAGTTGGAAAGACACCAGAATTCAAAAACCTCCTACACTGTGTTCATTGATGACAAGTTCAAAGCTGGCCTGTAGAGATTGTAAGGCAGCAGCTCTCATGCCCACAGACCCCAAACAGCCCCAGTTTTCAACATATGCTGTACTACCAGACCTGACAGTAATGTGTGTGTGTGTGTGTGTGTGTGTGTGTGTGTGTGTGTGTGTGTAGGTCTCTCTCTCTCTCTGTGTGTGTTCAGAGCTCACCTGTGGTAGTCTCAGAGCATAGGTGTCAAGGTAGCCAACCCCAACTGCAACTTATGTACAGAGAACCTAGCTGGTCAGGGCAAGCCAGCTAGCCCAGATTCTGGCTAAGCAAGAATGCCAGAGAACTATGTGGAATCCCAGGACCCATTTTGAGCCCCTGGTCACCACTTACCTAGCTAGGGAAATGCTGGGCTACTGGCAAATCAGAGCTGCAGCTGTCTCTCTATCTCTCTTCCTGCTTGGGACCTGCTCTATCAATTTATGACTGTTTCCTTCTCCTCAATAAGAAAGTTACAAGTGAAGAACAGAAATACAGGGAAAGTGGGAAAAATTAGCCCCCTTGCCCACTATTACATGTAACTGTTGACTGTAAAGCATTCATCCCCCTTAGGAAGAACAGAATAAATATTTGGGAGGTTAAAAATATTGTAGGTTAAATAGTGAGCATTCTCTAGAGCTATGCAATAGTAAACCATTGTGCATTTGATGTCACTGTCAAAAACAGTGCAGTCGTAGTTGTAGTAGTGTGTAGTATCTGCAAAAGGAAATGTATTGTGTGTCAAATATTCCCTTCAATTATAAGAGATAATCTATCAGGCAGAAGAAAAGACCCCTCATGTGATATTGGACTAAATAAAAAAATAAATATGCAAATAAATGGGGATGATCTAGGAGGATTTGAAAAAAATAAAAAATAAAAACAAAGACCACAGGAAGACCTGATTACAGCAGAAAAATAAAAAAAAACGTCTGCTGAGAAACAGAGGGCTGCTTCAAAAATTCCCTGACACTTCAGGGTCCAGGCAAATTAAGAATTACCAAGAATGAAAAGAAATGCATATGTATTGAAGCTTACACTAGAAAATGGAGGCAAGTTCTGTGCTATGATAATTACAATGAGGATACTGATAGAAAGGTTATTGGAAATGTTCCTGGAAGGTTTATAATTTAAAATTGTAGTGAATCCTGCTCCAACTATGTGACCAAATATTTATGAATAAGGAGGCTGTTTTAAATGTGGTAATTCTGCCTAAGGATCAAATAAAAAGGTCAACAATTCTAAAAATAACTGATATATATATGTGTATATATGTACATATATATATATATGTGTGTGTGTGTGTGTATCTTTATTATCAACTCTGAGGGATACTGGCATGGCTATGAGGAGACAGACTATGGCTTGTGCCAGAGACATTTACAAAGCTGAGGCTCCAGAAACCTAGGTGAAATCGCCAACAAAACAAGCCAGAGATCAGCAGTGCCCTGGTGACTCTCTTTGCCAAGAAAATCATGCCAAGCAGGAATGCACATGCAAAGGGACTCTCATGTCTCCCTCTCCTGAGTTCCTGATTCAATCTCATGCCTCACTATCATCCAAACACTGCCAACAGGGTAAGCTGGGGCACCCCTCAGAATTCAAGGGCAGGAGCCTTTCCAGTCACGTTTGGCGGCCTACTCAGCCTCCAGATTCTCAGTCCACTGCTCAGGGCAGCTGATTACAAGCCATGAATGAACCCAGAAAGAGCTGTGTTTCAACATAGATGGGAACTGTGTTTGACCAAACAATACTGGATGATCCCGGTCCCTTACACCTACCCTTTGGGTCCGGCTAAGGCAATTGCTCCTGTGGCCTCACATCCCTGATAATGGTGTTGTGGTGTCCACACATCACACTCAGAGAGATACCCAGAAGGTATGGATGAGTGTCCATACAAAGTCGCTCTTCTTGCAGGAAGTACAAACTCCCTGGGTCCTAGCTATGGACAGACAAAAGAAAGATGGATGTCTCCATTTGCTGAATTTGCAGCTTCCAGTAGAGATCACAGCCCCGCACCTCACCTGAGGGCCAGGCTGCTGCTATAAAGTCAATTGGAAACACCTGTTAACACTTGGGCCCTGAGGACATACTCAGGAATCCCTCCAGGAGCTAGCAGGCTGGCAGAACTCCTGACCCTGGGATAGCTGTGCTCCCAGTTGTGTGGCCGTTCTGGCCAGAGGTGCTAATATTCCCTAGATACAAGAAAAAACTTCAGGTTTCAAAAGAATTTGAAAACCCCATGAGACAGTTGGAAAAGATATTTCTCAGCCATAAAAACACCCGCTTTCTGAACCCTGGAAGTTTCCGTTTTGCATGGAAAATCTGGACACTGTTGTGGCCATCAGTACCAAAGATGCTTTATATTCGGCTTAATAGAGGGAAAGCACAATGTGTGTGCCAGGGTGATAGAGTTTCACTTCTCTTGATCTGGGCTCTCATGGAATAAGGACAAGGATGCGGTGCAGAAAATTGAGGAGGGCTGCATTTAGGCTGAGTGTCAGCCTCAGGGCCCTGGAGAATGGGAGTCAACCACAGAAGGCCTGGAGAGCTGCAGCTGCAGATGGACATATGCCTGGAACCTGCAGCAGCCACGCTGTCTCCGCAGTTCCCCTCTGTACTACACCATGTGCAGGAGACTAAATAATCCAAAGGGAAAAGAAAGGAAAATTTCAACACCAGGATGACTGAGTTCACGATGCATGCACTGACTTCCAGTAAGGGCCCAGTGAAGAAGGCACGTATGCAGAGACAGAGAGACAGAATGACAGAGACAGAAAAGGACTTTAATTCTGGCCCTGTGTTGATCAGTGCCAGAGTACTGAAGACAAAACCTCCATGCCCATGCATACTTCTTACAAGTGGCACTGCTATTTATGTTTGTGAGGAAATGTTACACTTAGAACATGTAGGTTTAGCCACTCTGAGAAGCAACACCTGGCCGGCAGCACACTCTCCAAATCTGCCCTCGCATCTCCAAATTGGAAGTAGTCTTAGTGATTCTCCAGCCAAGATGAAGGCTGGCGCATTGCATCTCCCTGGTCCAGCCTCTGCCTGTCCTGTGTGCAGGGAACTGCACTATGTCTATTTCTTCTTTGATTTCCAGTTTTGGGATAGGAGTCGGTGGACACAATGAGCAAGAGGGAAGTAGATGATTTGGCAGCGGTAGGTTGTGCTGAGAGAGATTTGTAGAGTGATAAATGATATGGCTCTGAGATGTCTCTCATGACTGTGGCTCAGAAGAGCCAGGTGTACCCACTTTACTACCCTAATCCTGAACTGTGCAGGTCTCTAGCTAAAAAATATTTTCAGACCTCTACAAGTTACATATATATAGAGAGATAGAGAGAGAGACACTGATATAGTCATTTTACACAATGGATTCGATATGACATAAAGACAGTTGATTGCTAAAACCTGGAGATAAACTGTGCATCAGGAAAAGAATTGTCCAAAGGAGTAAAATCTCCAAATCCTTAGCTATATGCAGCTCCAACTGTACCGATCGAAAAAGGCTCAAGAAGGAACTCATCCAGAAGACTCTCCCCATGGACAGGCACCACAAGTTTCCTAGTCTGGCAACACACACAGGGCAGCTGCTAGTTCCTATTGCAAGCCTCAGGGCAAAAACCTCTCCCTCTTCAGTGTCTCAGAATTCAAAAACCTCCTCCACTGTGGTCATTGTGGTCAGGATCAAACCTGTCTTTTAGAGATTGTAAGGCACCAGCTCCCAATCCCCCAGACACCAGACAGCCCCAGCCTTCACCATATGCTGTACTACCAGACCTGCCAGTAATGTGTGTGTGTGTGTGTGTCTGTCTGTCTGTCTGTGTCTGTGTGTGCTTAGAGCTCATCTGTAGTAGTCTCAGACTTGGGTGACAATGTAGCCAGCCTCAACTTCAACTTATGTACTGAGAACCTAGCTGGTCAGGGCAAGCCAGCTAGCCCAGATTATGGCTAAGCAAGATTGCATATGCAAAGGGTCTCTCATGTCTAAAACTCATGAGTTTCCTATTCAATCCCAAACCTCACTATGTATCATCCAAACACTGCCAACAGGGGAAGCTGGGGAACCCCTTAGAATTCAGGGGCATGAGCCTGTCCAGTCACGTTTGGCTGCCTACTTAGCCTCCAGGCTCTCATTCCACCGCTCAGGGCAGCAGATTAAAAGCACAGAAAGTACCCAGAAAGAGCTGTGTTTCAACATAGATGGGAACTGTGTTCCACCAAACAATAGTGGATGGACCTGGTCCCTTCCACCTACCCTTTGGGTCTGGGTAAGGCAATTGCTCCTGTGGCCTCACATCCCTGATCATGGTGTCCTGGTGTCCACACATCAAACTCAGAGATATTCCCAGAAGTAGGCATGCATGAGTGTCCCATACAAAGTCTCTCTGCTTGCAAGAAGCAAAAACTCCCTGGGCCCTTGCTATGGACAGACAAAAGAAAGATGGATGCCTCCATAGGCTGAATTAGGAGCTTCCAGTGGAGATCACAACCCTGAACCTCACCTGAGGGCCTGGATGCCGCTAATAAAGGCAATTGGAAACACCTGTTACCACTTGGGCCCTGAGGACATACTCAGGAATCCATCCAGGAGCAAGCAGGCTGGCAGACCACCTGACCAGGAATAGCTTTGCTCCTAGTTGGACGGCCCTTCTTGCCAGAGGTGAGAAAATTCCCAAGATACAAGAAAGAACTTCAGGTTTCAAAGGGATTTGAAAACCCAGGAGGCACTTGGAAAAGACATTTCACAGCCATCAAAACACCCTCTTTCTGAACCCTGGAATCTTCCATTTTGCGTGGGAAATGTGGACACTGGTGTGGCCATCAGTACCACAGATCCTTTACATTCGGCTTAATAGAGGGAAAGCACAATGTGTGTGCCAGGGGGATAGAGTTTCACTTCTCTTCTCCTGGGATCTCATGGAATAAGGACAAGGACGCTGTGCAGGAATGTGAGGAGGACTGCATTTAGGCTGAGTGTCAGCCTCAGGGCCCTGGAGAATGGGAGTCAAGTACAGAGGGCCTGGACAGCTGCAGCTGCAGATCGACATATGCCTGGAACCTGCAGCAGCAACGCTGTCTCCGCAGGTCCACTCTGTACTACACCATGTGCAGGAGAGTAAAGAACCCCAAGGGCAATGAAAGGAAAATTTCAACACCAGGATGACTGAGTTCCCGATGCTTGCACTGATTCCAGTAAGGGCCCAGGGAAGAAGGCACGTAGAGACAGTCAGAGAGACAGAATGACAGAGACAGAAAAGGACTGAAATTCTGGCCCTCTGTTGATCAGGGCCAGAGCACTGAAGACAAACTCTCCATGCACATGCATACTTCTTACAAGTGGCATTGCTATTTTATTATTTGTCGAAAGGCAACACTTAGAACATCTAGGTCTTAGCCACTCTGAGAAGCAACACTTTGCCATAAGCACACTCACCAAAACTGCCCCCACCTCTCCAAATTGGAAGTAGTCTTAGTGTTGCTACAGCCAAGATGCAGGCTGGCGTATTGCATCTCCCTGGTCCAGCCTCAGCCTGTCCTGTGTGCAGGGAACTGCACTATGTCTATTTCTTCTTTGCTTTAGTTTTGTGATAGGACTAAGTGGACAAAATGAGCAAGAGGGAAGTAGATGATTTGGCACCGGTAGTTTTTGCTGAGAGAGATTTGTAGAGTGATAAATGATATGGCTCTGTGAGATATCTCTCATGACTGTGGCTCAGAAGGGCCAGGTGTATCCACATTACTACCCTAATACAGAACTGTGCAGGTCTCTAGCTAAAAAATATTTTCAGACCTCTACAGTAACATATATATATATATATATATATATATATATATATATATATATATATATATAGAGAGAGAGAGAGAGAGAGAGAGAGAGAGACTCTAATATAGTCATTGTAGTCATTTTCTACAATGGATTCAATATGATATTCAGACAATTTATTGCTAAAACCTGGAGAGAAACTGTGCATTAGGAAAAGAATTGTCCAAAGGAGTAAAATCTCCAAATCATTAGCTATATGCAGCTCCAACGGGACTGATCGAAAAAGACTAGAGAACGAACTCATCCAGGAGACTGTCCACATGGACAGGCACCACAAGTTTCCTAGTCTGGCAACAAACACAGGGCAGCTGATAGTTCCCAGTGCAAGCCTCAGGGCAAAAACCTCTCCCTCTTCAGTGTCTCAGAATTCAAAAACCTCCTACACTGTGTTCATTGATGACAGGATCAAACCTGGCTTGTAGAGATTGTAAGGCAGCAGCTCTCATGCCCACAGACCCCAGACAGACCGAGTCTTCACCATATGCTGTACGACCAGACCTGACAGTAATGTGTGTGTGTGTGAGTGTGTGTGTCTGTCTGTTTGTCTGACTGTGTGTATCTGTGTGTGCTTAGAGCTCACCTGTAGTAGTCTCAGAGCATGGGTGGCAAGGTAGCGAGCCTCACCTGCAACTTATGTACAGAGAACCTAGCTGGTAGGGCAAGCCAGCTAGCCCAGATTCTGGCTTAGCAAGAATGCATACGCAAAGGGACACTCATGTATAAATCTCCTGAGTTCTGTATTCTATCCCATGTTTCACTATCTATCATCCAGACACTGCCAATGTGGGAAGCTGGGGAACCCCTCAGAATTCAGGGGCATGAGCCTGTCCAGTCATGTTTGGCTGCCTACTCAGCCTCCAGGCTCTCAGTCCACTACTCACGGCAGCAGATTACAAGCTCAGAAAGTACCCAGAAAGAGCTGTGTTTCAACATAGATGGGAAATGTGTTCGACCAAACAATAGTGGATGAACCCGGTCCCTTACACCTACCCTTTGGGTCCCGCTAAGCCAATTTCTCCTGTGGCCTCACATCCCTGATCATGGTGTCCTGGTGTCCACACATCACACTCAGAGAGATTCCCAGAAGTAGGCATGCATGAGTGTCCCATACAAAGTCGCTCTGCTTGCAGGAAGCACAAACACCCAGGGCCCAGCTATGGAGATACAAAAGGAAGATGGATGCCTTCATTGGCTGAATTAGGAGCTTCGAGTGGAGATCAAGCACCGCCCATCACCTGAACAAGTGGCTGCTGATAATAAAGGCAATTTGAAACACCTTTTACACTTGGGCCCTGAGGACAGACTCAGGAATCCTCCAGGAGCTACCAGGCTGGCAGACCTCCTGACCCCGGGATAGCTGTGCTCCGAGTTGGGTGGCACTTCTGGCCAGAGGTGAGAATATTCCCTAGATACAAGAAAGAACTGCAGGTTTCAAAAGGATTTGAAACCCCAGGAGGCACTTGGAAAAGAAAATTCACAGCCATCAAAACACCCTCTTTCCGAACCCTGGAAGCTTCCGTTTTGCATGGAAAATCTGGACAATGGTGTGGCCATCAGTACCACAGATCCTTTACATTCGGACCAAGATGGACATATGCCTGTTACCTGCAGCAGAAACGTTGCCTCCTAAGTTCCCCTCTCTACTACGCCATAAGCTCGAGAGTAACTAAACCAAAGGGCAAAGAAGGAAAATTTCAACACCAGGAAACCGAGTTCACGATGCATGCACTTACTTCCACTAAGGTTACAGGGAAGAAGGCACGCACAGACAGTCAGAGAGAGAGGAAAGACAGTGACTGAAAAGGACAAATTCTGGCCCTGTGTTGATCAGTGCCAGAGCACTGAAGACAAACCCTCCATTCCCATTCATACTTCTTACAAGTGGCATTGTTATTTTATGTTTGTGAAGAAAGGTTACATTTAGAACATCTAGGTCTTAGCCCATGCTGAGAATCAACACTTGGCCTGCAGCCCACTCTCCAAAACTGCCCTTGCCTCTACAAATTGGAAGTAATTTTAGTGATCCTCCTGCCAAATGCAGGATGGCGTATTTCATCTCAGCGGTCCAGCCTCAGCCTGTCCTGTGTGCAGGGAACTGAACTATGTCTATTTCTTCTTTGATTTACAGTTTTGGGATAGGACTCGGTGGATAAAAAAGCAAGAGTGAAGTTGATGATTTGGCAGCTGTATTTTGTGCTGAGAGAAATTTGTGGAGTGGCAGAGGTAAAAGAATGGCTCTTTGAGATGTCTCTCATGACTGTGGCTCAGAAGGTCCAGGTGTATTTGCATTACGACCCGAATCCAGAGTTGTGCAGGGCTCTCGCTAAAATATATGTTCACACATCTACATTATATATATATATATATATACATATATATATATATATATATATATATATAGAGAGAGAGAGAGAGAGAGATAGAGAGCAAGACACTGATGTAGTCATTTTCTACAATGGATGTGATATGACATTCAGACAATTGATTGCTAAAACCTGGAGAGAAACTGCATCAGGAAAAGAATTGTCCAAAGGAGTAAAATCTCCAAATCATTAGCTAAATGCAGCTCCAATGGGACCTAGCAAAAAAAGCTTGATAAGAAACTCATCCAGGAGACTCTCCACATGAACAGGCACCACAAGTTTCCTAGTCTGGCAACACACACAGGGCAGCTGCTCATCCCCAGTGCAAGCCTCAGGGCAAAAACCTCTCCCTCTTCAGTGTCTTTACATCTGAAAAGAAGAAAATTGACCAAGGGCCAAGGACAGATACAATGGTGTCAATACTGAGCTGTAAATCAGAATGTGCCAAGTGTTTTGCACAAAATAACCTGTGTCACAGTGATTCTGTTGTTCTCTCTCTCCCTCCCTCACACACACAAGCACACACAAACACACACACATCCACAGAGGCACAGGCACAAATGGTGTTATACACATGAACACTGCAAAGCTTCTGCAAGGCAGGGCCCTGGGTGAACCGTGCTTCGAACTTCCTGGAAGCACGCCCAGCCTTTTAAGGCCAGCTCTGAGCTCCCATTGTCGGGCTTACTTAAGAAGGACAGCAGACAGGGCACCAACCATGCTCGAATTGGCCAGAGGCCTAGGCCACGCCCAGAACCCCTGCCAGCAATATCATTGGCCAGTGTGCTAGGACTCGCCCAGCATTGTCAAGGCCCATAGTCACTGATTGGTCAGCAACCTTGAGCACCGCCCACACGGCCCTGCAGCACGCTCATTGGGCAGCCTCTGGAAGGCCCGCCCACCAGCCAATTCTCCTGGAAAGAGTGAGAATTCAAAAACCTCCTACACTGTGTTCATTGATGACAGGTTCAAACCTGGCTTGTAGAGATTATAAGAAGCAGCTCTCATGCCCACAGACCCCAGACAGCCCCAGGCTTCATCATATGCTATACTATCAGACCTGACAATAATGTGTGTGTGTGTGTCTGTCTGTCTGTCTGTCTGTATCAGTGTGTGCTCAGAGCTCACCTATAGTAGTCTCAGAGAATGGGTGGCCAGGTAGCCAGCCTCACCTTCAACTTATGTACAGAGAACCAAGCTGGTCAGGGTTAGCCAGCTAGCCCAGATTCTGGCTAAGCAAGAATGCATACGCAAAGGGACTCTCATGTCTAAATCTCCTTTGTACCCTATTCAATCCCATGCCTCACTATCTATCATCCAAACACTGTCAACGGGGGAGCTGGGGAATCCCTCAAAATTCAGGGGCATGAGCCTGTCCAGTCATATTTGGCTGCCTACTCAGCCTCCAGACTCTCAGTCCACTGCTCAGGGCAGCAGATTAGAAGCATAGAAAGAACCCAGAAATAGCTGTGTTTCCACATAGACAGGAACTGTGTTCGACCAAACAATAGTGGATGAACACTATCCCTTATACCTACCCTTTGGGTCAGGCTAAGGCAATTGCTCCTGTGGCCTCACATCCCTGATCATGGTGTCCTGGTGTCCACACATCACACTCAGAGATATTCCCAGAAGTAGGCATGCATGAGTGTCCCATACAAAGTCTCTCTGCTTGCAGGAAGTACAAACTCCCCGGGCCCTTGCTATTGAGAGACAAAAGGAAGATGGATGCCTCCATTGGCTGAATTAGGAGCTTCCAGTGGAGATCACAGCCCCGCCCCTCACCTGAGGGTCTGGCTGCTGCTAATAAAGGCAATTGGAAACACCTGTTACCACTTGGTAACAGGGCCTGAGGACATACTCAGGAATCCCTCCAGGAGCTAGCAGGCTGGCAGACCTCCTGACCCCGGGATAGCTGTGCTCCTAGTTAGGAGGGCCTTCAGGCCAGAGGTAAGAATATTCCCTAGATACAAGAAAGAACTTCAGGTTTCAAAAGGATTTGAAACCCCAGGAGGAACTTGGAAAAGAGATTTCACAGCCATCAAAACACCCTTTCTGTACCCTGGAAGCTTCTGTTTTGCATGGAAAATCTGGACACTGGTGTGGCCATCAGTACCACAGATCCTTTACATTCGGCCCAATAGAGGGAAAGCACAATGTGTGTGCCAAGGTGGTAGAGTTTCACTTCTCTTGACCTGGGCTCTCATGGAATAAGGACAAGGATGTGGTGCAGGAAATTGAGGAGGGCTGTATTTAGGATGAGTGTCTGCCACAGGACCCTGGAGAATGGGAGTCAAGCACAGAGGGCCTGGACAGCTGCTGCTGCATATGGACATATGCCTGTTACCTGCAGCAGGAATGCTGTCTCCTCAGTTCCACTTTGTACTACGCCATATGCAGGAGAATAAGTGATCCAAAGGGCAAATAAAGGAAAATTTCAACACCAGGACTACCGAGTTCATGATGCATGCACTGAATTTCACAAAGGGTCCAGGGAAGAAGGCACACAGAGACAGTCAGAGAGACAGAATGACAGTGACTGAAAAGGAAAGAAATTCTGGCCCTGTGTTGATCAGTGCCAGAGCACTGAAGACAAATCATCCATGCCCATGCATACTTCTTACAAGTGGCATTGTTATTTTATCTTTGTGAGGAAAGGTTACACTCAGAACACTTAGGTCTTAGCCCACTCTGAGAAGAAACACTTGGCCTGCATCCCACTCTCCAAAACTGCCCATGCCTCTCCGAATTTGAAGTAGTTTTAGTGATGCTCCAGCCAAATGCAGGCTGGCGTATTTCATCTCCCTGATCCAGCCTCAGCCTTCCTGTGTGCAAGGAACTGCACTATATCTATTTTTTCTTTGATTTACAGTTTTGGGATAGGACTCGGCGGACAGAAAGAGTAAGAGGGAAGTAGATGTTTTGGCAGCGGGAGTTTGTGCTGAGAGAGATTTGTAGAGTGATAAACGATATAGCTCTGTGAGATGTCTCTCAAGACTGTGGCTCAGAAGTTCCAGGCATATCCACTTTACTACCCTAATCCAGAGCTGTGCAGGTCTCTAGCTAAAAAATATTTCAGACTTCTACATGTTACACACACACACACACACACACACATATATATATATATATATATATATATATATATAGAGAGAGAGAGAGAGAGAGAGAGAGAGAGAGAGACAGAGGGAGAGAAAAAGAGAGACACTGATGTAGTCATTTTCTACAATTAGTTCGATATAACATTCAACAACTGATTGCTAAAAGCTGAAGAGAAACTGTGCATCAGGCAAAGAATTGTCCAATGGAGTAAAATCTCCAAATCATTAGCTATATGTAGCTCCAATGGGTCCGATCGAAAAAGGCTCGAGAAGGAACTCATCCAGGAGACTCTACACATGGACAGGCACCACAAGTTTCCTAGTCTGGCAACACACACAGGGTAGCTTCTATTTCCCAGTGCAGGCCTCAGGATAAAAAAAATCTCCCTCTTCAGTGTCTCAGAATTCAAAAACCTCCTACACTGTGTTAATTGATGAAAGGTTCAAACCTGGCTTGTAGAGATTGTAAGGCAGCAGCTCTCATGCCCAGAGAACCCAGACAGCCAAAGCCTTCACCTTATGCTGTACTAACAGACCTGACAGTAATGTGTGTGTGTGTGTCTGTTTGTCTGTGTGACTGTGTGTGTCTGTGTGTGCTCAGATCTCACCTGTAATAGTCTCAGAACAAGGGTGTCAAGGTATCCAGGCTCACCTGAAATTTATCTACAGAGAACCTAGCTGGTCAGGGCAAGCCAGCTAGCCCAGATTCTGGCTTACCAAGAATGCATATGCAAAAGGACTCTCATGTATAAATCTCCTGAGTTCCCTATTCAATCCCATGCCTCACTATCTATCATCCTGGGAAAGCTGGGGCAACCCTCAGAATTCAGGGGCATGAGCCTGTCCATTCATGTTTGTCAGCCTACTCAGCCTCCAGGCTCTCATTACACTGCCCAAGGCAGCAATTACAAGCACAGAAAGTACCCAGAAAGAGCTGTGTTTCAACACAGATGGGAACTGTATTCGACCAAATAATAATGGATGAACCTGGTCCCCTACTACTACCCTTTGGATCCGGCTAAGGCAATTGCCCCTGACCCTCACATCCCTGATCATGGTGTCCTGGTGTCCCACAACACACTCAGAGAGATTCCCAGAAGTAGGCATGCATGAGTTTCCCATACAAAGTTGCTCTGCTTGCAGGAAGCACAAACTCCCCGGGCCCTTGCTAAGGACAGACAAAAGAAAGATGGATGCCTCCATTGGCTGAATTAGGAGCTTCCAGTGGAGATCACAGCCACGCACCTCACTTGAGGTCCTGGCTGCTGCTAATAAAGACAATTGGAAACACCTGTTACCACTTGGGCCCTGAGGATATACTCAGGAATCCCTTCAGGAGCTAGCAGGCGGGCAGACCTCCTGACCCCGGGATGGCTGTGCTCCTAGTTGGGCGACCCTTCTGGCCGGACGTGTGAATATTCGCTAGATACAAGATAGAACTTCAGGTTTCAAAGGGATTTGAAACCCCTGGAGGCACTTGGAAAACACATTTCAGAGCCATCAAAACACCCTCTGTCAGAACCCTGGAAGCTTCCGTTTTGGGTGGAAAATCTGGACACTGGTGTGGCCATCAGTAACACAGATCCTTTACATTCGGCTTAATAGAGGGAAAGCACAATGTGTGTGCCAGGAGGATAGATTTTCACTTCTCTTCACCTGGGCTCTCATGGAATATGGACAAGGATGTGTTGCAGGAAATTGAGGAGTGCTGCATTTAGGCTGAGTGTCAGCCTCAGGGCCCTGGAGAATGGGAGTCAAGCACAGAGGGCCTGGACAGCTGCAGCTGCAGTTTGACATATGCCTGGAACCTGCAGCAACAAAGCTGTGTCCACAGTTCCCCTCTGTACTACACCATGTGCAGGAGACTAAATAATCCAAAGGGCAAAGAAAGGAAAATTTCAACCCCAGGATGACAGAGTTCATGATGCATGCACTGACTTCCAGTAAGGGCCCAGGAAAGAAGGCACATAGAGACAGTCAGAGAGACAGAATGACAGAGACAGAAATGTTTTGAAATTCTGGCCCTGTGTTGATAAGAGCCAGAGCACTGAATACAAACCCTCGATGCCCTTGCATACTTCTTACAAGTGGCATTGCTATTTTATGTTTCTGAGGAAAGGTAACACTTAGAACATCTAGGTCTTAGTCACTCTGAGAAGCAACACTTGGCCGGCAGCCCACTCTCCAAAACTGCCCCTGCGTCTCCAAATTAGAAGTAGTCTTAGTGAGGCTCCAGCCAAGATGCAGGCTGGCGTATTGCATCTCCGTGGTCCAGCCTCAGCCTATCCTGTGTGCAGGGAACTGCACTATGTCTATTTCTTCTTTGATTTACAGTTTTTGGATAGGACTCGGTGGACAAAATGAACAAGATGGAAGTACACGATTTGGCAGTTGTAGTTTGTGCTGATAGAGATTTGTAGAGTGATAAACGATATGGCTCTGTGAGATGTCTCTCATGACTGTGGCTCAGAAGGGCCAGGTGTATCCACTTTACTACTCTAATCCAGTTCTGTGCAGGTCTCTAGCTAAAAAATATTTTCAGACCTCTAAATGTTACATATATATATATATATATATATATATATATATATATATATATATATATATATAGAGAGAGAGAGAGAGAGAGAGAGAGAGAGAGAAACTGATAGAGTCATTTTCTACAATGGATTCGATATGACATTCAGACAATTGATTGCTAAAACCTTGAGAGAAACTGTGCATCAGGGAAAGAATTGTCCAAAGGAGTAAATACTGACAAATCATTAGCTTTTCGCAGCTCCATCAGGACCAATCGAAAAAGGCTCGAAAAGGAACTCATCCAGGAGACTCTCCACATGGACAGGCACCACAAGTTTCCTAGTCTCAGAGCATGGGTGGCAAGGTAGCCAGCCTCACCTGCAACTTATGTACAGAGAACCTAGCTGGTCAGGGCAAGCCAGCTAGCCCAGATTCTGGCTAGGCCAGAATGCATATGCAAAGGGACTCTCATGTCTAAATCTCCTAAGTTCCCAATTCAACCCCATGCCTCACTATCTATCATCCAGGGGAAGCTGGTGTCCACACATCACACTCAGAGAGATTCCCAGAAGTAGGCATGCATGAGTGTCCCATACAAAGTCGCTCTGCTTGCAGGAAGCACAAACTCCCCGGGCGCTTGCAATGGACAGACAAAAGAAAGATGGATGCCTCCATTGGTTGAATTAGGAGCTTCCAGTGGAGATCACAGCCCCGCCCCTCACCTGAGGGCCTGGCTGCTGCTAATAAAGGCAATTGGAAACACATGTTACCACTTGGGCCCTGAGTACATACTGGGAATCCCTCCAGGAGCTAGCAGGCTGGCAGTCCTCATGACCCCAGGGTAGATGTGCTCCTAGTTGGGCGGCCCTTCTGGCCAGAGGTGAGAATATTCCCTAGATACAAGAAAGAACTTCAGGTTTCAAAAGTATTTGAAAACCCAATGAGGCACTTGGAAAAGACATTTCACAGCCATCAAGAAACCCTCTTTCTGAAACCTGGAAGCTTCCGTTTTGCATGGAAAATCTGGACACTGGTGTGGCCATCAGTACCACAGATCCTTTACATTCGGCCCAATAGAGGGAAAGCACAATGTGTGTGCCAGGGGGATAGAGTTTCACTTCTCTTCACCTGGGCTCTCATGGAATAAATACAAGGACGCTGTGCAAGAAGGTGAGGAGGGCTGAATTTAGGCTGAGTGTCAGCCTCATGGCCCTGGAGAATGGGAGTCAAGCACAGAGTGCCTGTACAGCTGAAGCTGCAGATGGACATATGCCTGGAACCTGCTGCAGCAACGCTGTCACTGCAGTTCCCCTCTGTACTACACCATGCTCCAAAGTGACCGATAGAAAAAGGCTCGAGAAGGAACTCATCCAGGAGACTATCCACAGGAGACTATCTGGCAACACACACAGGGCAGCTGCTAGTTCCTTGTGCAAGCCTTAGGGCAAAACCTCTCCCTCTTCAGTGTCTTTACATCTGAAAAGAAAAATAGTGTCCAAGGGCCAAGGAGAGCTACAATGGTGTCAATATTGAGCTGTAAATCAGAATGTGCCAAGTGTTTTGCACAAAATCTCCTGTGCCACAGTGATTCTGTTGTTCTCTTTCTCTCCCTAACACACACAAACACACACAAACACACACTCTCACTGTCACACACGCACACATCCACAGAGGCACAGGCACATACGGAGTTATACACATGCGCACTGGACAGCTTCTGCAAGGCAGGGCCCTGGGCTGAAACCTGCATAGCACTTCCTGAAAGCACGCCCAGCCTTTTAAGGCCAGCTCTGAGCTCCCATTGGCTGGCTTCCTTCAGAAGGCTGCTCTCTGAGTTCTGCCACAGCAACTTCACCTCTGTTCTCATTGGCAAGCTCTTGGTCATGCCCCTTATGGTGATGTTCTTCTTCTCTAATTGTCCAGCAGTCTCTATGAATGCACACTGGGCCCTACCTTCAGGCTCAGTGGGCACGGTCTCTTAGACCCGCCCCGGGGGACTGTCTGCTGTCCTCTGAAGGCCCTGTTTCTGCCAACACGACCCAACAGTTCCTGTCTGGACCCATCCTTAGGACACTGCCTGCTTGAGCTACGCTGGCCATCCTCTTGGGGTACACCCATAAACACTGTGTCCACTCTCGTAGCCCAGTGCCTCAGGGCACTTGCCCCATGGAGCCTTAGTCCCGCAGTATTGCTTTCCTCTTGTGGACACCCAGCAGAATGCAGCTGAGCATAGGGATTCAAATGCTCCTAGTAGAGTCATCCCAAAGAGAGAAACCCCTTCCACTTGCAAAGCCAAATGGGGGATCCCCCCACCCCACAGGAAAGAACAGATGTCTAGGGCACTCTACGTCAATTTCAACCTTGCTGTCCATGGGCCACAAATCCCAGAGTTCTCCTCATTCCACAGAATCACTACACTCAAATATGGGGTTTGCTGCCACCTTGTGGACACACAGCAGAATGCAGCTGAGCTCCCCCATGCCACTCCTCTTTGAGTCTACACAGAAAATTACACAGAGCATGGGAATAGCAAAGGAAAGAACCCATCTGAGGACCACCTGGGAAAATGCACAACAGTGTCCAGAATATCCAATGTGCCATTCATATTTGAAAAACCACGTGTGCAGAGGAAACTTACTTTTTCATAGTATAACCCAGTTTCTAAGAATCTGCATCAGGAATAAAGAAACAACAGCGGTAATCATAACTTAAACACACTTATGTAAACTTACACATACACACACCCTCCCGCAGAGATACACACTTTTCCCTGCTCCAACATTGTGACCAATTATTTATGAATAAGGAGGCTGTTATAAATGTGTTAATTCTGCAATAAGATCAGATGAAATGGTCGACAATTCTAAAAATGACTGATATAAATATATGTACATATATGTAAGTGTATCTTTATTATAGACTCACGGATACTGGCCTGGCTATGAGGAGACAGAGTATGACTTGTACCAGAGAGACTTACAAAGCTGAGGATCCAGAAACGTAGGTGAAATCACCAAAAAAACAGCCAGAGATCAGCAGTGTCCTGGTGATTCCCTTTGTATATCTGGGCCTGTCAGTAAAATAATGTATAAATAAAATATGAATGAGTGCTGACAGAGTGAGTGAGGCCTGTGAGAGTCAGAGACAGGGGAGGCAAGAAGAGAAATAGAAGAGTGTTAATTCTGATAATGATCAATTACATAGGTCGACAATTCTAAAAATAACATATATATGTATATATGTATATATAAATATATATATATATGTTTATTATAAAGTCTGAGAGATACTGCCATCTATATGAGGATACAGAATATGGCTTGTGTCAGAGAGACTTACAAAGCGGAGTCTCCAGTAGCCTAGGTGAAATCACCAACACAACAAGCCAGAGCTCAGCAGTGCTCTGGCAACTCTCTTTGTATATCTGGACCTGTCAATAAAATAAGGATATAAGTAAAATATTACTGAGTGCAGACAGAGTGAGTGAGAGCCTGTGAGAGTCAGAGACAGAGAAGGAGAGAAAAGAAATAGATGAGTTGGAAAGTGACCAGAAGTCAAAAACCTCCTACACTGTGTTCATTGCTGACAGGTTCAAACCTGGCTTGTGGCGATTGTAAGGCAGCATCTCTCATGCCCACAGACCCCATACAGCCCCATCCTTCCCCATATGCTGTACTACCAGACCTGACATTAATGTGTGTGTGAGTGTGTGTCTGTCTGTCTGTCTACGTGTGTCTGTGTGTGCTCAGAGCTCACCTATAGTAGTCTCAGACCATTGGTGTCAAGGTAGACAGCCTCACCTGCAACTTATGTACAGAGAACCTAGCTGGACAGGGCAAGCCAGCTAGCCCAGATTCTGGCTAAGCAATAATGCATATGCAAATGGACTCTCATGTCTCCCTCTCCTGAGTTCCCAATTCAATCCCATGCCTCACTATCATCCAAAAACTGACAACGGGTTAAGCGGGGGCACCCCTCAGAATTCAGGGGCATGAGCCTGTCCAGTAAGGTTTGGCTGCCCACTCAGCCTCCTTCATCTCACTGATGCATTCATTTTCTACAAAGGATTCGATATGACATTCAGACAATAGATTGCTAAAACCTCGAGAGAAACTGTGCATCAGGGAAAGAATTGTCCAAAGGAGTAAATACTCCAAATCATTAGCTATATGTAACTCCGTCAGGACCAATCGAAAAAAGGCTCGAAAAGGAACTCATCCAGGAGACTCTCCACATGGATAGGCACCACAAGTTTCCTAGTCTCAGAGCATGGGTGGCAAGGTAGCCAGCCTCACCTGCAACTTATGTACAGAGAACCTAGCTGGTCAGGGCAAGCCAGCTAGCCCAGATTCTGGCTAGGCCAGAATGCATATACAAAGGGACTCTCATGTCTTAATCTCCTGAGTTCCCAATACAATCACATGCCTCACTATCTATCATCCAGGGGAAGCTGTTGTCCACACATCAAACTCAGAGAGATTCCCAGAAGTAGGCATGCATGAGTGTCCCATACAAAGTCTCTCTGCTTGCAGGAAGCACAAACTCCCCAGGCCCTTGATATGGACAGAAAAAAAAGGCGGAAGCCTCCATTGGCTGAATTCGGTGCTTCCAGTGGAGATCACAGCCCCGAACCTCACCTGAGGGCCTGAATGCTACTAATAAAGGCAATTGGAAACACCTGTTAACACTTGGGCACTGAGGACATACTCAGGAATCCCTCCAGGAACTAGCAGGCTGGCAGACCTCCTAACCCCGGGATAGCTGTGGTCCTAGTTGGGCAACCCTTCTGGCCAGACGTGAGAATATTCCCTAGATACAAGAAAGAACTTCAGGTTTCAAAAGTATTTGAAAACCCCATGAGGCACTTGGAAAAGACATTTCACAGCCATCAAAACACCCTCTTTCAGAACCCTGGAAGCTTCCGTTTTGCATGGAAAATCTGGACACTGGTGTGGCCATCAGTACCACAGATCCTTTACATTTGGCTTAATAGAGGGAAAGCACAATGTGTCTGCCAGGGGGATAGAGTTTCACTTCTCTTCACCTGGTCTCTCATGGAATTAGGACAAGGACGCTGTGCAGGAAGGTGAGGAGGGCTGCATTTAGGCTGAGTGTCAGGCTCAGGGCCCTGGAGAATGGGAGTCAGGCACAGAGGGCCTGGACAGCTGCAGCTGCAGATTTGGCAGTGGTAGTTTGTGCTGAGAGAGATTTGTAGAGTGATAAATGATATCGCTCTGTGAGATGTCTCTCATGACTGTGGCTCTGAAGGGCCAGGTGTATCCACCTTACTACCCTAATACAGAGCTGTGCTGTTCTCTAGCTAAAAATATTTTCAGACCTCTACAAGTTATATATATATAGAGAGAGAGAAAGAGAGAGACACTGATATAGTTATTTTCTACAATGGATTCGATATGACATAAAGAGAGTTGATTGCTAAAACCTGGAGATAAACTGTGCATCAGGAAAAGAATTGTCCAAAGGAGTAAAATCTCCAAATCATTAGCTATATGCAGATCCAAAGGGACCGATCGAAATAGGCTTGAGAAGGAAGTCATCCAGGAGACTCTCCACATGCACAGGCACCACAAGTTTCCTAGTCTGGCAACACACACAGGGCAGCTGCTACTTCCCAGTGCCAGATTCAGGGCAAAAACCTCTCCTTCTTCAGTGTCTCAGAATACAAAAACCTCCTACCCTGTGTTCATTGATGACAGGATCAACCTTGGCTTGTAGAGATTATAAGGCAGCAGCTCTCTTGCCCACAGACCCCATACAGCCCCAGCCTTCACCATATGCTGTACTACCAGACCTGACAGTAATGTGAGTGTGTGTGTGTGTGTGTGTCAGTCTGTTTGTCTGACTGTGTGTGTCTGTGTGTGCTTAGAGCTCACCTGTAGTAGTCTCAGAGCATGGGTGGCAAGGTAGCCAGCCTCCTCTGCAACTTATGTACAGAGAACCTAGCTGGTCAGGGAAAGCCAGCTAGCCCAGATTCTGGCTAAGCAAGAATGCATATGCAAAGGGACTCTCATGTCTAAATCTCCTGATTTCCCTATTCAATCCCATGCCTCACTATCTATCATCCAAAAACTGGCAACGGGGGAAGCTGGGGAAGCCTTCAGAATTCAGGGGCATGAGCCTGTCCAGTCACGTTTGGCTGCCTACTTAGCCTCCAGGCTCTCAGTCCACTGCTCAGGGCAGCAGATTCCAAGCACAGAAAGTACCCAGAAAGAGCTGTGTTTCAACATAGATGGGAACTGTGTTTGACCAAACAATAGTGGATGAACCCGGTCCCTTACACCTACCCTTTGGGTCGGGCTAAGGCAATTGCTCCTGTGGCCTTACATCCCTGATCATGGTCTCCTGGTGTCCACACATCACACTCAGAGACATTCCCAGAAGTAGGCATGCATGAGTGTCCCATACAAAGTCTCTCTGCTTGCAGGAAGCACAAACTCCCCGGGCCCTTGCTATGGACAGACAAAAGAAATACAGAAGCCTCCATTGGCTGAATTCGGTGCTTCCAGTGGAGATCACAGCCCCGAACCTCAACTGAGGGCCTGGATGCTAATAATAAAGAAAATTGGAAACACCTGTTACCACTTGGGCCCTGAGGAATACTCAGGAATACTCAGGAATCCCTCCAGGAACTAGCAGGCTGGCAGACCTCCTGACCCCGGGATAGCTGTGCTCCTATTTGGGTGGCCCTTCTGGCCAGACGTGAGAATATTCCCTAGATACAAGAAAGAACTTCAGGTTTCAAAAGGATTTGAAAACCCCATGAGGCACTTGGAAAAACATTTCACAGCCATCAAAACACCCTCTTTCAGAAAACTGGAAGCTTCCATTTTGCATGGAAAATCTGGACACTGGTGTGGCCATCAGTACCACAGATCCTTTACATTCGGCTTAATAGAGGGAAAGCACAATGTGTCTGCCAGGGGGATAGAGTTTCACTTCTCTTCACCTGGTCTCTCATGGAATTAGGACAAGGACGCTGTGCAGGAAGGGGAGGAGGGCTGCATTTAGGCTGAGAGTCAGCCTCAGGGCCCAGGAGAATGGGAGTCAGGCACAGAGGGCCTGGACAGCTGCAGCTGCAGATGGACATATGCCTGGAACCTGCAGCAGCAAGGCTGTCTCAGCAGTTCCCCTCTGCACTACACCAAGTGCAGGAGACTAGATAATCCAAAGGACAAAGAAAGGAAAATTTCAACAACTGGATGACTGAGTTCTCGATGCATGCACTGACTTCCAGTAAGGGCCCAGGAAATAAGGCACATAGAGACAGTTAGAGAGACAGAATGACAGAGACAGAAAAGGACTGAAATTCTGGCCCTTTGTTGATCAGTGCCAGAGCATTGAAGACAAGCCCTCCAAGCCCATGCATACTTCTTACAAGTGGCATTGTTATTATATGTTTGTGAGGAAAGCTTACACTTAGAACATCTAGGACTTAACCACTCTGAGAAGCAACACTTGGCCGGCAGCCCTCTCTCAAAAATTGCCCCCGCCTCTCCAAATTGGATGTAGTCTTAGTGATGCTCTAGCCAAGATGCAGGCTGGTGTATTGCATCTACCTGGTCCAGACTCAGCCTGTCCTGTGTGCAGGGAATTGCACTGTGTCTATTTCTTCTTTGATTTTCAGTTTTGGGATAGGACTCGGTGGACAAAATGAGCAAGAGGGAAGTAGATGATTTGGCAGGGGTAGTTTGTGCTGAGAGAGATTTGTCGAGTGATAAATGATATCACTCTGTGAGATGTCTCTCATGACTGTGGCTCTGAAGGACCAGGTGTATCCACCTTACTACCCTAATACAGAGCTGTGCTGTTCTCTAGCTAAAAATATTTTCAATCCTCTACAAGATAAATACATATATATATATATATATATATATATATATATATATATATATAGAGAGAGAGAGAGAGAGAGAGAGACACTGATATAGTTATTTTTACAATGGATTCGATATGACATAAAGACAATTGATTGCTGAAACCTGGAGAGAAACTGTGAATCATGAAAAAATTGTCCAAAGGAGTAAAATCTCCAAATCATTAGCTATATGCAGATCCAAAGGGACCAATCGAAAAAGGCTCGAGAAGGAAGTCATCCAGGAGACTCTCCACATGCACAGGCACCACAAGTTTCCTAGTCTGGCAACACACACAGGGCAGATGCTAGTTCCCAGTGCCAGATTCAGGGCAAAAACCTCTCCCTCTTCCGTGTCTCAGAATACAAAACCTCCTACACTGTGTTCATTGGTGACAGGATCAACCCTGGCTTGTAGAGATAGTAAGGCAGCAGCTCTCATGCCCACAGACCCCAGACAGCCCCATCCTTCACCATATGCTGTACTACCAGACCTGACAGTAATGTGTGTGTGTGTATCTGTCTGTCTGACTGTGTTTGTCTGTGTGTGCTCAGAGCTCACCTGTAGTAGTCTCAGAGCATGGGTGGCAAGGTAGCCAGCCTCACCTGCAACTTATGTACAAATAACCTAGCTGGTCAGGGCAAGCCAGCTAGACCAGATTCTGGCTAAGCAAGAATGCATATGCAAAGGGACTCTCAGGTCTAAATCTCCTGATTTCCCTATTCAATCCCATGCCGCACTATCTATCATCCAAAAACTGGCAAAGGGGGAAGCTGGGGAACCCTTCAGAATTCAGGGGCATGAGCTTGTCCAGTCACGTTTGGCATCCTACTTAGCCTCCAGGCTCTCAGTCCACTGCTAAGGGCAGCACATTCCAAGCACAGACAGTACCCAGAAAGAACTGTGTTTCAACATAGATGGGAACTGCGTTTGACCAAACAATAGTGGATGAACCCGGTCCCTTACACCTACCCTTTGGGTCCAGCTAAGGCAATTGCTCCTGTGGCCTTACATCCCTGATCATGGTCTCCTGATGTCCACACATCACACTCAGAGAGATTCCCAGAAGTAGGCATGCATGAGTGTCCCATACAAAGTCTCTCTGCTTGCAGGAAGCACAAACTCCCCGGGCCCTTGCTATGGACAGACAAAAGAAAGACTGAAGCCTCCGTTGGCTGAATTCGGTGCTTCCAGTGGAGATCACAGCCCCGAACCTCAACTGAGGGCCTGGATGCTGCTAATAAAGGCAATTGGAAACACCTGTTACCACTTGTGCCCTGAGAACATACTCATGAATCCCTCCAGGAACTAGCAGGCTGGCAGACCTCCAGACCCCGGGATAGCTGTGCTCCTATTTGGGTGGCCCTTCTGGCCAGACGTGAGAATATTCCCTAGATACAAGAAAGAACTTCAGGTTTCAAAAGGATTTGAAAACCCCATGAGGCACTTGGAAAAGACATTTCACAGCCATCAAAACACCCTCTTTCAGAAAACTGGAAGCTTCCGTTTTGCATGGAAAATCTGGACACTGGTGTGGCCATCAGTACCACAGATCCTTTACATTCGGCTTAATAGAGGGAAAGCACAATGTGTCTGCCAGGGGGATAGAGTTTCACTTCTCTTCACCTGGTCTCTCATGGAATTAGGACAAGGACACTGTGCAGGAAGGTGAGGAGGGCTGCATTTAGGCTGAGTGTCAGGCTCAGGGCCCTGGAGAATGGGAGTCAAGCACAGATGGCCTGGACAGCTGCAGCTGCAGATGGACATATGCCTGGAACCTGCAGCAGCAAGGCTGTCTCAGCAGTTCCCCTCTGTACTACACCAAGTGCAGGAGACTAGATAATCCAAAGGACAAAGAAAGGAAAATTTCAACACCTGGATGACTGAGTTCAGGATGCATGCACTGACTTCCAGTAAGGGCCCAGGAAAGAAGGCACATACAGACAGTTAGAGAGACAGAATGACAGAGACAGAAAAGGACTGAAATTCTGGCCCTTTGTTGATCAGTGCCAGAGCACTGAAGACAAACCCTCCAAGCCCATGCATACTTCTTACAAGTGGCATTGTTATTATATGTTTGTGAGGAAAGCTTACACTTAGAACATCTAGGACTTAACCACTCTGAGAAGCAACACTTGGCTGGCAGCCCTCTCTCGAAAATTGCCCCCGCCTCTCCAAATTGGATGTAGTCTTAGTGGTGCTCTAGCCAAGATGCAGGCTGGCGTATTGCATCTCCCTGGTCCAGACTCAGCGTGCCCTCTGTGCAGGGAATTGCACTATGTCTATTTTTTCTTTGATTTTCAGTTTTGGGTTAGGACTCGGTGGACAAAATGAGCAAGAGGGAAGTAGATGATTTGGCAGTGGTAGTTTGTGCTGAGAGAGATTTGTAGAGTGATAAATGATATCGCTCTGTGAGATGTCTCTCATGACTGTGGCTCTGAAGGGCCAGGTGTATCCACCTTACTACCCTAATACAGAGCTGTGCTGTTCTCTAGCTAAAAATATTTTCAGACCTCTACAAGTTATATATATATATATATATATATATATATATATATATATATAGAGAGAGAGAGAGAGAGAGAGTGAGACACTGATATAGTTATTTTCTACAATGGATTCGATATGACATAAAGACAGTTGATTGCTAAAACCTGGAGATAAACTGTGCATCAGGAAAAGAATTGTCCAAAGGAGTAAAATCTCCAAATCATTAGCTATACGCAGATCCAAAAGGACCAATCGAAAAAGGCTCGAGAAGGAAGTCATCCAGGAGACTCTCCACATGCACAGGCACCACAAGTTTCCTAGTCTGGCAACACACACAGGGCAGATGCTAGTTCCCAGTGCCAGATTCAGGGCAAAAACCTCTTCCTCTTCAGTGTCTCAGAATACAAAAACCTCCTACACTGTGTTCATTGATGACAGGATCAACCCTGGCTTGTAGAGATTGTAAGGCAGCAGCTCTCATGCCCATAGACCCCAGATGGCCCCAGCCTTCACCATATGCTGTAATACCAGACCTGACAGTAATGTGTGTGTGTGTGTGTGTGTGTGTGTGTGTGTGTCTGTTTGTCTGACTGTGTGTGCTCAGAGCTCACCTGTAGTAGTCTCAGAGCATGGGTGGCAAGGTAGCCAGCCTCACCTGCAACTTATGTAGAGAACCTAGCTGGTCAGGGCAAGCCAGCTAGCCCAGATTCTGGCTAAGGAAGAATGCATATGCAAAGGGACTCTCATGTCTAAATCTCCTGATTTCCCTATTCAATCCCATGCCTCACTATCTATCATCCAAAAACTGGCAACGGGGGAAGCTGGGGAACACTTCAGAATTCAGGGGCATGAGCCTGTCCAGTCACATTTGACTGCCTACTTAGCCTCCAGGCTCTCAGTCCACTTCTCAGGGCAGCAGATTTCAAGAACAGAAAGTACCCAGAAAGAGCTGTGTTTCAACGTAGATGGGAACTGTGTTTGACCAAACAATAGTGGATGAACCCGGTCCCTTACACCTACCCTTTGGGTCTGGCTAAGGCAATTGCTCCTGTGGCCTTACATGCCTGATGATGGTCTCCTGGTGTCCACACATCACACTCAGAGAGATTCCCAGAAGTAGGCATGCATGAGTGTCCCATACAAAGTCTCTCTGCTTGCAGGAAGCACAAACTCCCCGGGCCCTTGCTATGGACAGACAAAAGAAAGACAGAAGCCTCCATTGGCTGAATTCGGTGCTTCCAGTGGAGATCACAGCCCCGAAACTCACCTGAGGGCCTGGATGCTGCTAATAAATGCAATTGGAGACACCTGTTACCACTTGGGCAAGCCAGCTAGACCAGATTCTGGCTAAGCAAAAATGCACATTCAAAGGGACTCTCATGTCTCCGTCTCCTGAGTTCCCGATTCAATCTCATGCCTCACTATCATCCAAACACTGTCAAAGGGCTAAGCTGGGGCACCCCTCACAATTCAAGAGCAGGAGCCTGTACAGTCCTGTATGGCTGCCTACTCAGCCTCCAGAATCTCAGTCCACTGCTCAGGGCAGCAGATTAAAAGCCGAGAATGAACCCAGAAAGAGCTGTGTTTTAACATAGATGGGAACTATGTTTGACCAAACAATAGTGGATGAACCAGGCCCCTTACACCTACCATTTGGGTCCGGTTAAGGCAATTGCTCCTGTGGCCTCACACTCCCTAATCATCGTGTCCTGGTGTCCACACATCACACTGAGAGAGATTCCCAGAAGTAGGCATGCATGAGTGTCACATACAAAGTCGATATGCTTGCAGCAAGCAAAAATCCCTATGCCCTTGCTATGGAGAGACAAAAGGAAGATGGATGCCTCCATTGGCTGAATTAGGTGTTTCCAGTGGAGATCACATCCCCGCCCCTCACTTGAGGGCCTGGCTGCTGCTAATAAGGCAATTGGAAACACCTGTTACCACTTGGGGCCTAAGGACATACTCAGGAATCCCTCCAGGATCTAGCAGGCTGGCAGACCTCCTGACCCCAGGATAGCTGTGCTCCTAGTTGGGTGGGCCTTCGGGCCAGAGGTGAGAATATTCCCTAGATACAAGAAAGAACTTCAGGTTTCAAAAGGATTTGAAACCCCATGAGGCACTTGGAGAAGACATTTCACAGACTTCAAAACATACTCTTTCTGAACCCTGGAAGCTTCCGTTTTCCATGGAAAATCTGGACACTGGTGTGGCCATAAGTACCACAGAACTTTACATTCGGCCCAATAGAGGGAAAGCACAATGCATGTTCCAAGGTAGTAGAGTTTCACTTCTCTTGACCTGGGCTCTCATGGAATAAGGACAAGGATGTGGTGGAGGAAATTGAGGAGGGCTGCATTTAGGCTGAGTGTCAACCACAGGGCCCTGGAGAATGGGAGTCAAGCACAGAGGGCCTGGACAGCTGCAGCTGGAGATGGACATATGCCTGTTATCCACAGCAGGAACACTGTCTCCTAAGTTCTCCTCTATACTACGCCATATGCAAGAGACTAACTAATCCAAAAGGCAAAGAAAGGAAAATTTCAACACCAGCAAGACCAATTTCATGATGCATTCACTGACTTACATGAAGGTTCCAGGGAAGAAGCCACGTAGAGACAGTCAGAGATTCAGAATGACAGTAACTGAAAAGGACAAATTCTGGCCCTGTGTTGATCAGTGCCAGAGCACTGAAGACAAAACCTCCATGCCCATGCATACTTCTTACAAGTGGCATTGTGATTTTATGTTTGTGAGGAAAGGTTACACTTAGAACATATAGGTCTTAGCCCACTCTGAGAAGCAACACTTCGCCTGCAGCCCCCTCTCCAAAACTGCCCTTGCCTCTCCAAATTAGAAGTAGTTTAGTGATGCTCAAGCCCAATGCAGGCTGGCGTATTTCATCTCCCCTGTCCAGCCTCAGTGAGTCCTGTGAGCAGGGAACTGAACTTTGTCTATTTCTTCTTTGATTTACAGTTTTGGGATAGGACTCAGTGGACAAAAAGAGCAAGAGGGAAGTAGATGTTTGGCACCTGTAGATTGTGCTGAGAGAGATTTTTAGATTGACAAGAGGTAAACGAATGGCTCTGTGATATATTTCTCATGACTGTGGCTCAGAAGGGCCAGATGTATCCGCATTTCGACCCGAATGTGCAGTCCTCTAGCTAAAATATATTTCAGACCTCTACATGTTTTGTGTGTGTATATATATATATATATATATATATATATATATATATATATAGAGAGAGAGAGAGAGAGAGAGAGAGAGAGAGAGAGAGAGATTGAGACAGGAAGACACTGATGTAGTCATTTTCTACAATGGATGCGATATGACATTCAGACAATTGATTGCTAAAACCTGTAGAGAAACTGTGCATTAGGAAGAGAATTGTCCAAAGCAGTAAAATCTCCAAATCATTAGTTATATGCAGCTCCAATGGGACCTAGCAAAAAAGGCTTCAGAAGGAACTCATCCAGGAAACTCTCCACATGAACAGGCACCACAAGTTTACTAGTCTGGCAACACACACAGGGCAGCTGCTCGTTCCCAGTGCAAGCCTCAGGGCAAAAACCACTCCCTCTTCAGTGTCTTTACATCTGAAAAGAAGAAAACTGACCAAGGGCCAAGGAGAGATACAATGGTGTCAATATTGAGCTGTAAATCAGAATGTGCCAACTGTTTTGCACAATATCACCTGTACCACAGTGATTCTGTTGTTCTCTCTCTCCCTCCCTCACACACACACAAGCACACACAAACACACACTCTCACAGTTACACACACGCACACATCCACAGAGGCACAGGCACAAATGGTGTTATACACATGCACACTGGACAGCTTCTGCAAGGCATGGCCCTGGGTGAACCCTGCTTCGCACTTCCTGGAATCACGCCCAGCCTTTTAAGGCCAGCTCTGAGTTCCCATTGTTGGGCTTACTTCAGAAGGCCCGCAGACAGGGCACCAGCCATGCTCTGATATGCCAGAGGCCTAGGCCACGCCCAGAACCCCTGCCAGCAATATCATTGGCCAGTGGGCTAGGACACGCCCAGCAGTGTTAAGGCCCATAGTCAGTGATTGGCCCACAACCTTGAGCACGGCCCACACTGCCCTGAAGCACGCTCATTGGGCAGCCTCTGGAAGGCCCGCCCACCAGCCACTTCGCTGGAAATAGATGAGAATTCAAAAACCTCCTACACTGTGTTCATTGATGAAAGGTTCAAAGTTGGCTTGTAGAGATTGTAAGGCAGCAGCTCTCATGCGAACAGACCTCAGACAGCCCCAGCCTTCACCATATGCTGTACTACCAGACCTGACAGTAATGTGTGTGTGTCTGTCTGTCTGTCTTTGTCTGCGTGTGCTCAGAGCTCACCTATAGTAGTCTCAGATCATGGGTGAGTAGGTAGCCAGCCTCACCTGCAACTTATGTACAGAGAACCTAGCTGGTCAGGGCCAGGCAGCTAGCCCAGATTCTGGCTAAGCAAGAATGCAATGCAAAGGGTCTCTCATGTCTCCCTCTCCTGAGTTCCTGATTCAATCTCATGCCTCACTATCATCCAAACACTGCCAAAAGTGTAAGCTAGGGCACCCCTCAGAATTCAAGGGCAGGAGCCTGTCCAGTCACATTTGGCTGCCTACTCATCCTCCAGACTCTCAGTCCACTGCTCAGGGAAGCAGATTACAAGCCCAGAATGAACCCAGAAAGAGCTGTGTTTCAACATAGATCGGAACTGTGTTTGACCAAACAATAGTGGATGTACCCGGCCCCTTACACCTACCATTTGGGTCCAGCTAAGGTAATTGCTCCTTTGGCCTCACAATCCCTGATCATGGTGTCCTGGTGTCCACACATCACACTCAGGGAGATTCCCAGAATTTGGCATGCATGAGTGTCCCATACAAAGTACCTCTGCTTTCAGAAAGCTCAAACTCCCTGGGCCCTTGCTATGGAGATACAAAAGCAAGGTGGATGCCTCTATTAGCTGAATTAGGAGCTTCCAGTGGAGATACAGCCCCGCCCCTCACCTGAAGCCCTGGCTGCTGATAATAAACACAATTGGAAACACCTGTTACCACTTGGGGCCTGAGGACATACGCAGGAATCCCTCCAGGAGCTAGCAGGCTGGCAGACCTCCTGACGCTGGGATAGCTGTGCTACTACTTGGGAGGGCATTCTGGCCAGAGGTGAGAATATTCCCTAGATACATGAAACAACTTCAGGTTTCAAAAGGATTTGAAACCCAGGAGGCACTTGGAAAAGACATTTCACAGCCATCAAAACACCCTCTTTCTGAACCCTGGAATCTTCCGTTTTGCATGGAAAATCTGGACACTGCTGTGGCCATCAGTGCCACAGATCCTTTACATTCGGCCCAATAGAGGGAAAGCACAATGTGTGTGCCAGGGTGGTAGAGTTTCACTTCTCGTGAACTGGGCTCTCATGGAATAAGGACTAGGATGCACTGAAGGAAATTGAGGAGGGCTGCATTTATGCTGAGTGTCAGCCACAGGGCCCTGGAGAATGGGAGTCAAGCACAGAGGTCCTGGACAGCTGCAGCAGGAGATGGACATATTCCCGTTACCTGCAGCAGGAACGCTGTTTCCTCAGTTCCCCTCTGTACTAGGCCATATGCACGAGACTAATTAATCAAAAGGGCAAAGAAAGGAAATTTCAACACCAGGAAGACAGAGTACATGATGCATGCACTGACTTCACGAAGGGTCTAGGGAAGAAGGCACGTAGAGACAGTCAGAGACACAGAATGTCAGTGACTGAAAAGGACTGAAATTCTGGCCCTGTGTTGATCAGTGCCAGAGCACTTAAGACAAACCCTCCATGCCCATGCATACTTCTTACAAGTGGCATTGTTATTTTATGTTTGTGAGGAAAGGTTACACTTAGAACATCTAGGTCTTAGCCCACTCTGAGAAGCAACACTTGGCCTGCAGCCCACTCTCCAAAACTGTCCTTGCCTCTCCAAATTGGAAGTAGTTTTAGTGATGCTCCAGCCAAGATGCAAGCTGGCGTATTTCATCTCCGTGGTCCAGCCTCAGCCTGTCCTGTGTGCAGGAAACTGGACTATGTCTATTTCTTCTTTGATTTTCAGTTTTGGGATAGGACGTGGTGGACAAAAAGAGAAAGAGGGAAGTATATGATTTGGCAGCTGTCATTAGTGCTGAAAGAGATTTGTAGAGTGACAAGAGGTAAACGAATGGCTCTGTGAAATGTCTCTCATGACTGTGGCTCAGAAGGGCCAGGTGTATGCACATTACTACCCTAATCCATAGCTGTGCAGGTCTCTAGCTAAAATATATTTTCAGACCTCTACATGTTTATATATATATATATATATATATATATATATATATATATATATATATATAGAGAGAGAGAGAGAGAGAGAGAGAGATAAAGAGCAAGACACCAATGTAGTCATTTTCTACAATGGATGCGATATGACATTCAGACAATTGATTGCTAAAACCTGGAGAGAAACTGTGTATCAGGAAAAGAACACTCAACTAAAGGTCTAACTTTCATGGGTGGAGGGGAGAAGTGTTAAGTTTCTGGCATATGAAGGTGGGAAGTGCCTATAGCAGATCGATAGTTACATGGATAATGAAGGGAGCATGGGTTGGAGGCACAAATGGTGGATATGCCAGGGAACTATATGGAAGCCCAGGACCCCGTTTTGAGGCCCTGTTCATCACTTACCCAGCTAGGGAAAAGCTTGGCTAGTGTCAAATCAGAACTGCAGCTGTCTCTCTGTCTCCCTTCCTGCTTGGGCCCTGCTCTCTCAATTTACGACTGTTTCCTTCTCCTCAGTAAGAACATTTCAAATGATGTACAGTAATACAGGGAAAGTGGGAAAAATTACCAGGAAGACCGAGTTCATGATGCATGCACTGACTTTCACAAAGGGTCCAGGGAAGAAGGCACACAGAGACAGTCAGAGAGACAGAATGACAGTAAGCGGGGGCACCCCTCAGAATTCAGGAGCATGAGCCTGTCCAGTAAGTTTAGGCTCCCCACTCAGCCTCCTTCATCTCACTGATGTATTCATTTTCTAAAATGGATTTGATATGACAATCAGACAATTGATTGCTAAAACCTCGAGAGAAACTGTGCATCAGGGAAAGAATTGTCCAAAGGAGTAAATACTCCAAATCATTAGCTATATGCAACTCCATCAGGACCTAACGAAAAAGGCTCGAAATGGAACTCATCCAGGAGACTCTCCACGTGGACATGCACCACAAGTTTCCTAGTCTGGCAACATACACAGGGCAGCTTCTAGTTCCCAGTGCAAGCCTCAGGGCAAAAAGCTCTCCCTCTTCATTGTCTCAGAATTCAAAAACCTCCTACAGTGTGTTCATTGATGAAAGGTTCAAACCTGGCTTGTAGAGGTTGTAAGGCAGCACTTCTCATGCCCGCAAACCCCAGACAGCCCCAGCCTTCACCATATGCTGTACAAAAAGATATGACAGTAATATGTGTGTTTGTGTGTATCTGTCTGTCTCACTGTGTGTGTCTGTGTGTGCTCAGAGCTCACCTGTAGTAGTCTCAGAGCATGGGTGGCAAGGTAGCCAGCCTCACCTGCAACTTATGTACAGAGAACCTAGCTGGTCAGGGCAAGCCAGCTAGCCCAGATTCTGGCTAGGCCAGAATGCATATGCAAAGGGACTCTCATATCTAAATCTCCTGAGTTCCCAATTCAATCCCATGCCTCACTATCTATCATCCAGGGGAAGCTGGGGCACCCCTCAGAGTTCAGGACCATGAGCTTGTCCAGTCATGTTTGGCTGGCTACTCAGCCTCCAGGCTCTCATTCCACTGCTCAGGGTAGCAGATTCCAAGCACAGAAAGTACCCAAAAAGAGCTGTGTTTCAACATAGATGGGAACTTTGTTCGACTAAACAAAAGTGGATGAACCCGGTCCCCTACACCTACCCTTTGGGTCTGGCTAAGGCAATTGCTCCTGTGGCCTCCCATCCCTGATCATGGTGTCCTGGTGTCCACACATCACACTGAGAGATTCCCAGACGTAGGCATGCATGAGTGTCCATAACAAAGTCTCTCTGCTTGCAGGAAGCACAAACTCCTGGGGCCCTTGCAATGGACAGACAAAAGAAAGATGGATGCCTCCATTGGTGAATTTGGAGCTTCCAGTGGAGATCACAGCCCCGCCCCTCACCTGAGGGTCTGGCTGCTGCTAATAAAGGCAACTGGAAACACCTGTTACTACTTGGGCCCTGAGGACATACTCGGGAATCCCTCCAGGAGCAAGCAGGCTGGCAGACCTCCTGACCCCCGGATAGCTGTGCTCCGAGTTGGGCGGCTCTTCTGTCCAGAGGTGAGCATATTCCCTAGATACAATAAAGAACTTCAGGTTTCAAAAGGATTTGAAAACCCCATGAGGCACTTGGAAAAGACATTTTACAGCCATAAAACAACCTCTTTCAGAACCCTGGAAGCTTCTGTTTTGCTTGGAATATCTGGACACTGGTGTGTCCATCAGTACCATAGATCCTTTACATTCGGCTTAATAGAGGGAAAGCACAATGTGTGTGCCAGGGGGATAGTTTCACTTCTTGGCACTGCTGGTGGAGATGCCAGGGAACTATGTGGAACTGTGCCAGGACCCCGTTTTGAGCCACTGCTCACCATTTACCCAGCTAGGGAAAAGCTGGGCAAGTGTCAAATCAGAACTGCAGCTGTCTCTCTGTCTCTCTTCCTGATTGGGCCCTGCTCTCTCAATTTATGACTGTTTCCTTCTCTTCTCCCCAATAAGAAAGTTACAAATGATGTACAGAAATACAGGGAAAGTGAGAAAAATTACCCCCGTGCCCACGATTACATGTAACTGTTAACTGTAAAGCATTCATCACCCAAGAAAGAACAGAATAAATATTTGTGAGGTTAAAAACATTGTAGGTTAAATAGGGAACATTCTTTAGAGCCATGCAATACTAAGCCATTGTGCATTGGATGTCACTGTCAAAAACATTGCAGTAGTAGTTGGAGTAGTGTGTAGTATCCGCAAAAGGAAATGTATTGTTTGTCAAAAGCTCCCTTCAAGTATAAGAGAAAATCTATCAGGCAGAAGAAATGAACCCTCATGTGATATGGGACTAAATAAATAAATAAGTAAATAAAAAATAAATAAATATGCAAATAAATGGGGATGATCTAGGAGGATTTGAAAAAAATAAAAACAAAAACCACAGAAAGACCTGATTACAGCAGAATTATACAAAATGTCTGCTGAGAAACAGAGGGCTGCTTCAAAACTTCCCTTACACTTCAGAGTCCAGGCAAATTAAGAATTCCCGAGAATGAAAAGGCATACATATTGAAGCTTACACAAGAAAATGGAGGCAAGTTCTGTGCTATGATAATTACAATGAGGATACTGATAGAAAGGGTATTGGAAATGCTCCTAGAAGGCTTATAATTTATAATTGTAGTGAATCCTGCTCCAACTATGTGACCAATTATTTATAAGTAGGCTGTTATAAATGTGGTAATTCTGCATTAAGATCAAATAAAAAGGTCTACAATTCTAAACATGACTGATATATATATATATATATATATATATATATATATATGCATATATATGTACATACATGTAAGTGTATCTTTATTATAGACTCTGAGGGATACTGGCATGGCTATGAGGAGACAGAGTCTGGCTTGTGCCAGAGAGACTTACAAAGCTGAGGCTCCAGAAACCTAGGTGAAATCGCCAACAAAACAAGCCAGAGCTCAGCAGTGCCCTTGTGACTCACTTTGTATATCAGGGCCTTTCAGTAAATTAAGTATATAAGTAAAATATTAATGAGTGCAGACAGAGTAAGTGAGAGCCTGTGAGAGTCAGAGACAGAGAAGGCAAGAATAGAAATAGAAGAGTGGGAAAGAAACCAGAATTCAAAAACCTCCCACACTGTTCATACATGACAGGTTAAAACCTGGTTTGTAGAGATTGTAAGGCAGGAGTCTCATGTCCACAGACCCCAGACCACCCCAGCCTTCCCCATATGTGTGTAGTATTTACAACATGAAATGTATTGTGAGTGTAAACTTCCCTTCAATAATAAAAGAAATATCTATCAAGCAGAAGAAATTACCCCTCATGTAATATAGGACTAAATAAATAAGAAAATAAATGAGGATGATATAGGAGGATTTGAAAAAAATGAAAAATAAAAACAAAAAGAACAAGAAGACCTGATTACAACAGAAAATGAAAACCATCTGCTGAGAAACAGAGGGCTGCTTCAAAAATTCCGAGCCACTTCAGAGTCCAGGGAAATTAAGATTTCAGGAGAATGAAAAGAAAATCATATGTACTGATGCTTACACTAGAGAAAGGAGGCAAGTTCTGCACTATGATAATTACAATAAGGATGCTGATAGAAATGCTATTAGAAATGCTACTGGAAAGTTCTATTATTTATAATTGTACTGAATCCTGCTCCAACTAGGTGGACAATTATTAATGAAAAAGAAAGCTGTTGTAAATGTGTTAATTCTGAGAAAGATCAATTACATAGGTCGACAATTCTATAAATGAGATATATATATATATATATATATATATGGATGTACATGTTTATTATAAAGTCTGACATAGACTGCCATGTAAATGAGGAGACAGAATATGGCTTGTGTCATAGAGACTTACAAAGCTGTGGCTTCAGTAGCCTACGTGATATCACCAACGAAAAAAGCCAGAGCTCAGCAGTGCTCTGGTAACTCTTTGTATATCTGGGCCTGTCAGTAAAATAAGTATATAAGTAAAATGTCAACCAGTGAAGAGAGAGTGTGTGAGAGCATGTGAGAGTTAGAGCCGGAGAAGGCGAGAAGAGAAATAGATGAGTTGGAAAGAGATCAGAATTCAAACACCTCCTACACAGTGTTCATTGATGTCAGGTTCAAACCTGGCTTGTAGAGATTGTAAGGCAGCAGCTCTCATTCCCACAGACCCTATACAGCCCAATCCTTCATCATATGCTGTACTACCAGATCTGACAATAATATGTGCGTGTGTCTGTCTATCTGTCTGTGTGTGTCTGTGTGTACTCAGAACTCACCTATAGTAAACTCAGAGCATGGGTGTAAAGGTAGCCAGCCTCACCTGCAACTTATGTACAGAGAACCTAGCTGGTCAGGGCAAGCCAGCTAGCCCAGATTCTGGCTAAGCAAGAATGCATATGAAAAGGGACTCTCATGTCTAAATATCCTGACTTCCCTATTCAATCCCATGCCTCACTATCTATCATCCAAAAACTGCCAGGTAAGCTGGGGCACCAGTCAGAATTCAGGGGAATGTGCCTGTCCAGTCACGTTTAGCTGCCTATTCAGCCTCCAGACTGTCAGTCCACTGCTCAGGGAAGCAGATTACAAGCCCAGAAAGAGCTGTGTTTCAACATAGATGGGAACTGTGTTTGACCAAACAATAGTGGATGTACCTGGCCCCTCACACCTACACTTTGGGTCCGGCTAAAGCAATTGCTCCTTTGGCCTCACAATCCATGATCATGGTGTCCTGGTGTCCACACATCACACTCAGAGAGATTCCCAGAAGTAGGCATGCATGAGTGTCCCATACAAAGTAGTTCTGTTTGCAGGAAGCACAAACTCCCCGGGCCCTTGCTATGGAGAGACAAAAGGAAGATGGATGGCTCCATTGGTGGAATTAGGAGCTTCCAGTGGATATCATGGCCCCGCCAATCACGTGAGGGCCTGGCTGCTGCTAATAATGGCAATTGGAAACACCTGTTACCACTTGGGGCCTGAGGACATACTCAGGAATCCCCCCAGGAGCTAGCAGGCTGGCACACATCCTGACCCAGGGATAGCTGTGCTTCTAGTTGGGAGGACCTTCGGGCCAGAGGTGAGAATATTCCCTAGATCCAAGAAAGATCTTCAGGTTTCAAAAGGATTTGAACCCCCAGGAGGCACTTGGAAACCACATTTCACAACCACCAAAAACCCTCTTTCTGAACTCTGAAAGCTTCCATTTTGCGTGGAAAATCTGGACACTGGTGTGGCCATCAGTACCACAGATCCTTTACATTTGGCACAATAGAGGGAAAGCACAATGTGTGTGCCATGGTGGTACTGTTTCACTTCTCTTCACCTGGGCTCTCATGGAATAAGGAGGAGAATGTGATGCAGGAAACTGAGGAGGGCTGCATTAAGGCTGAGTGTCAGCCACAGGGCCCTGGAGAATGGGAGTCAAGCACAGAGGGCCTGGACAGCTGCAGCTGGAGATGGACATATGCCTGTTACCTGCAGCAGGAACGCTGTCTCCTCAGTTCTCCTCTGTACTACGCCATATGCAGGAGACTAAATAATCCAAAGGACAAAGAAAGGAAAATATCAACTCCAGGAAGACCGAGTTCACAATGCATGCAATGACTTCCAGGAAGGGTCCAGGAAAGAAGGCTCTTAGAGACAGTCAGAGAGACAGAATGACAGTGACTGAAAAGGACTGAAATTCTGGCCCTGTGTTGATCAGTGCCAGAGCACTGAGGACAAACCCTCTATGCCCATGCATACTTCTTACAAGTGGCATTGTTATTTTATGTTTGTGAGGAAAGGTTACACTTAGAACATCTAGGTCTTGGCCCACTCTGAGAAGCAACACTTGGCCTGCAGCCAACTCTCCAAAACTGTCCTTGACTCTCCAAATTAGAAATAGTTTTAGTGATGCTCCAGCCAAGATGCAGGCTGGCATATTTCATCTTCCTGGTCCAGCCTCAGCCTGTCCTGTGTGCACGGAACTGCACTATGTCTATTTCTTCTTTGATTTACAGTTTTGGGATAGGACTCCTTGGACAAAATGAGCAAGAAGGAAGTAGATGTTTTGGCAGTTGTAGTTTGTGCTGAGAGATATCTGTAGAGTGACAAGAGGCAAATGAATGGCTCTGTGATATGTCTCTCATGACTGTGGCTCAGAAGGGTTGGTGTATCCGCATTATTACCCGAATCCAGAGCTGTGCAGGTCTCTAGCTAAAATATATTTTCAGACCTCTACATGTTACAAATATATATGTATATATATATATATATATATATATATATAGAGAGAGAGAGAGAGAGAGAGAGAGAGAGAGAGCAAAACACTGATGTAGTCATTTTCTACAATGGATGCGATATGACATTCAGACAATTGATTGCTAAAACCTGGAGAGAAACTGTGTATCAGGAAAAGAATTGTCCATAGTAGTAAAATCTCCAAATCATTAGCTATATGCAGCTGTTTCTCTGTCTCTCTTCCTGCTTGGACCTGCTCTCTCAATTTATGACTGTTTCCTTCTCCTCAGTAAGAAAGTTACAAAGGATGTACAGAAATCCAGGGAATGTGGGAAAAATTACCCCTGAGCCCACTATTACATGTAACTGTTGACAGTAAACCATTCATCCCCCAAGAAAGAACATTATAAATATTTGTGAGGTTAAAAACATTGTAGGTTAAATAGTGAATATTCTTTAGAGCCATGCAATACTAATCCATTGTGTGTTGGATGTCACTGTCAAAAACAGTCCAGTTGTAGTTGTAGTAGTGTGTAGTATCTGCAAAAGGAAATATATTGTGTGTCAAAAGTTCCCTTCAGTTATAAGAGAAAATTTATCAGGCAGAAGATATGACCTCTCATGTGATATGGGACTAAATAAATAAATAAATAAATATGCAAATGAATGGGGATGATCTAGGAGGATTTGAAAAAAATAAAAACAAAAACCACAGGAAGACCTGATTAAAGCAGAAATATAGAAAATGTCTGCTGAGAAACAGAGGTCTGCTTCAAAACTTCCCTGACACTTCAGGGTCCAGGCAAATTAAGAATTCCCAAGAATGAAAAGAAAGGCATACGTATTGAAGCTTACACTAGAATATGGAGGCAAGTTCTGTGCTATGATAATTACAATGAGGATACTGATAGAAAGGCTATTGGAAATGTTCCTGGAAGGTATATAATTTATAATTGTAGTGAATCCTACTCCAACTATGTGACCAATTATTTATAAATAAGGAGGCTGTTATAAATGTGGTAATTCTGCATTAAGATCAAATAAAAAGGTCAACAATTCTAAAAATGACTGATATATATGTATATATATGTATAGACTGTTTTCATTCATGACAGGTTCAAACCTATATTGTAGAGATTGTAAGGCAACAGCTCCAATGCCCAAAGACCCCAGACAACCCAAGCCTTCACTATATGTGTGTAGTATTTGCCCCAGGAAATGCATTGGGCATCAAGAGTTCCCTTCAATTATAAGAGAAAATATATCAAACAGAAGAAATAACACTCATTTGATACCTGACTGAATAAATAAATATGCAAATAAATGGGGATGATTTAGGAGGACTTGAAAAAATAAAAATAATGAAAATAAAATACAACAAGAAGACCTGATTACAGCAGAAACATAGAAACCATCTGCTGAGAAACAGACTGCTGCTACAAAAATTCCCTAACACATCAGGGTCCAGGGAAATTAAGATGTCCGGAGACATCTTACACTAGAAAAAGAAGGGACGTTCTGAGCTATGATAATTACAATAAGGAAGCTGATAGAAACATGATTAGAAATGCTACTGGAAGGTTCTATTATTTATATTTGTATTGGATGCAGCTCCAACTATATGGCCATTATTTCTGAAAAACTAGGCTGTTATAAAAGTGGTAATTCTGAATTAAGGTAAAATACATAGTTCGACAATTCTAAAAGTATCAGATATATAAATGTATATATATATATGTATATCTTTATTATAAACTCTGAGTGATACTGGCATGGAAATGAGGAGACAGAATATGGCTTGTGTCAGAAAGACTTACAACCTGAGGCTCCAGTAGCCTAAGTGAAATCGCCAATACAACAAGCCAGAGCTCAGCAGTGCTTTGGTAACTCTCTTTGTATATCTCGGCCTGTCAGTAAAATAAGTATATAAGTAAAATATTAATGAGTGAAGACAGAGTGTGTGAGAGCATGTGAGAGTTAGAGAAAGAGAAGGAGAGAAGAGAAATAGACGAGTTGGAAAGAGACCAGAATTCAAAAACCTCCTACAATGTGTTCATTGATGACAGGTTCAAACCTGGCTTGTAGAGATTTTAAGGCAGCAGCTCTTATGCCCACCGACCCCAGACTACACCAGCCTTCACCATATGCTGTACTACCAGACCTGACAGTAATGTGTGTGTGTCTGTCTGTCTGTCTGTCTGTCTGTCAGTGTGTGTCTGTGTGTGGTCAGAACTCACCTATAATAGTCTCAGAGCATGGGTGGGAAGTTAGCCAGCCTCACCTGCAACTTATGTACAGAGAACCTAGCTGTTCAGGGTTAGCCAGCTAGCCCAGATTCTGGATAAGCAAGAATGCACATGCTAAGGGACACTCATGTCTCCCTCACTTGAGTTGCCTATGCAATCTCATGCCTCACTATCATCCTAACAAAGCCAATGGGGTAAGCTGGGGCACCCGTTAGAATTCAGAGGCAGGAGCCTGTCCAGTCACGTTTGAATGGCTACTCTGCCTCCAGCCTCTCAGTCCACTGCTCAGGGCAGGAGATTCCAAGCCCAGAATGAACCCAGAAAGAGCTGTGTTTCAACATAGATGGGAAGTGTATTTGACCAAACAATAGTGGACGAACCCTGCCACTCAACCTACCCTTTGGGTCTGTCAAAGCAATTGCTCCTGTGGCCTCACAATCCCTGATCAGGGTGTCCTGGGGTCCACACATCACACTCAGAGAGATTCCCAGAAGTAGGCATGCATGAGTGTCCCATACAAAGTCGCTCAGCTTGAAGGAAGCACAAACTCCCTATGCCCTTGCTATGGAGAGAAAAAAGGAAGATGGATGCCACCATTGGTTGAATTACGAGCTTCCAGTGGAGATCACAGCCCCGCCCCTACCTGAGGGCATGGCTGCTGCTAATAAAGGCAATTGGAAACACCTGTTACCTCTTGGGGCCTGAGGACATACTCAGGAAACCCTCCAGGAGCTAGCAGGTTGGCAGACCTCCTGACCCCAGGATAGCTGTGCTCCTAGTTGGGAGGGCCTTCGGGCCAGAGGTGAGAATATACCCTAGATACAAGAACGAACTTCAGGTTTCAAAAGGATTTGAATCCCCAAGAGGCACTTGGAAAAGACATTTCGCAGCCATCAAAACCCCCTCTTTCTGAACCCTGGAAACTTCCGTTTTGCATGGAAAATCTGGACAATGCTGTGGCCGTAAGTACCACAGATCCTTTACATTAGGCCCAATAGAGGGAAAGCACAATGTGTGTGAAAGGGTGGTAGAGTTTCTCTTCTCTTGAGCGGGGCTCTCATGGAATAAGGACAAAGATGTGGTGCAGGAAATTGAGGAGGGCTGCATTTAGGCTGAGTGTCAGCCACAAGGCCCCGGTGAATGGCAGTCAAGCACAGAGGGCCTGGACAACAGCAGCTGCAGATTGACATATGCCTGTTATCTGCATCTGGAACGCTGTCTCTTCAGTTTCCCACTGTACTATGCCATATGCACCAGACTAAGTAATCCAAAGGGCAAAGAAAGGAAAATTTCAACACCAGGAAGACCGAGTTCACGATGCATGCACTGACTTCCAAGATGGGTCCTGGGAAGAAGGCACGTAGAGACAGTCAGAGAGACAGAATGACAGTGACTAAAAAGGGCAGAAATTCTGGCCTTGTGTTGATCAGTGCCAGAGCACTGAAGACAAACCCTCCATGCCCATGCATTCTTCTTACAAGAGGCATTGTTATATTGTTTGTGTGGAAAGGTTACACTTAGAACATCTAGGTCTTAGCTCACTCTGAGAAGCAACACTTGGCCTGCAGTCCACTCTCCAAAACTGCCCTAGCCTCTCCAAATTGCAAGTAGTTTTAGTGATGCTCCAGCCAAATGCAGGCTGGCATATTTCATCTCCCTGGTCCAGCCTCAGCCTGTCCTGTGTGCAGGGAACACAACTATGTCTATTTCTTCTTTGATTTACTGATTTGTGATAGGACTCGATGGACAAAAAGAGCAAGAGTGAACTACATGATTTGGCAGCTGTAGTTTGTGCTGAGATTTGGAGAGTGACAAGAGGTAATCGAATGGCTCTGTGAGATGTCTCTGATGACTGTGGCTCTGAAGGGCCATGTGTATACGCATTACTACCCAAATCCAGAGCTGTGCTGGACTCTAGCTAAAATATATTTTCAGACCTCTACATGTTACATATATATATATATATATATATATATATATATATATATATATATATATATATATAGAGAGAGAGAGAGAGAGAGAGAGAGACAGAGAGAGAGACAGAAAGAGAGACAGAGAGAGAGACAGAGAGAGCAAGACACTGATGTAGTCATTTTCTACAATGGATGCGATATGACATTCAGACAATTGATTGCTAAAACTTGAAGAGAAACTGTTCATCAGGAAAAGTATTGACCAAAGGAGTAAAATCTCTAAATCATTAGCTATATGCATCTCCAATGGGACCTAGCGAAAAAGGCTTGAGAAGGATCTCATCCACGAGACTCTCCACATGGACAGGCACCACAAGTTTCCTAGTCTGGCAACA